>NC_056725.1:1352065557-1352263057 GCF_019279795.1 Protopterus annectens
TCTCTGTGCCCTAGAAAATATATTTGTACTGGGTGAACCAAAGTAGAATGTTTATGGTGTCAAGCGTGTAATAATGGCTTGCATGGCTAATGACATTAATTACTGTATATTATTATGATTCACTCTCTGAATGGCTCTATTGCTACAGTATCGTTGCCCTAAGTACTCCCCTCTCCAATAACAGACATCCTCCAATTGACCAGCTTCTTTATTAACTCAGATATAAATGTTAAAACACAGTTCTCTGATTATTCAAGGTCATTACCATCGTAACGCCTTCTATTCTACCTTACACACCCATCACTATGGAAATAATCCATGTTTATTTTAAGCAATACCGTGACTTCACTATATCAGTCATCTAAGAGATGGTCTCAGCTTATTTCCAAGTAATTCAGTCTTATAACATTACTTAACATTCTTTCCTAATAAGGCATTAGCTCATAAAACTATCCAAGCTATAATTCTGTCAGCTCATTAATCCTTTATTAGTCTGGATGTCTGCATTTATGTATAAGACTCAAGAGACGAGTCGTGTAGTCAACATACCTTGTGAGAGCTAACCACAGACTTACCTACTGCAGCTTTTGGCATTTGCCAGTCATATTTTCACATTATATTCTCATTCCATAGTCAACAAATCTGTACCAAGGAGGGCCTGTGCTGAAGCAAATGCCAGGGGAGCATAGCCTGCACCTTATACCGAACATGGGAGGGCTCTGACATGGAACACATTGCCTGGACCATGCACGCTGACAAACTTTTTGCCATGCTAGCCTACCTTAAATCTGTTGTGTCTCAGGTAGAGAGCATAGATTTGTGTACTTCAACAGCTCCTAAGAGAAAACAAAAGCCTGTTATATTGGCTCAGGTCACAGCGCACATTCTTCTTGTCTTGATCTTGCCTTTTACAGAGACTCACTGATGCTTGTCTCTCACCTACCCTGTTTGCCCAGCTGATATCTCCAGTTCTACCTTCCAGTCACTTAGCTGAGAACAGCAGGATAACAGGACAATGTAGTCTGTTATCAAACTCCCTTTGTCCTAAATTCTCCCTCCCCCAATAACATGCGCCCACACCATTCTGCAGTTAACTGAATACTTATAGCTGACAGGTATAAAACTTAACATTAATAGAGTACTCTCCATTTATTCAAGCTTGTTATTATTATTGATCTCTATATTTATTTACATAGCCATCATTTTAGAAATAATCATACCTTATTTCAAACAATCCCAAGACTTCTCTATATACATTATTCAGGAAATAATGCCTCCTTTATTACCAAACAATTCCATCTTGTAACATGACTCCAAATAGTTCCCTAAGAAAGCTCTAACCTTATTACGACCGAGTCTTAAAGCTATCTTTGCTGTAGCTTCCCCAGCCTGTTAATGCTGTATCAGTTTGCATGTGTGCTAATCAGGGCTCAGTGGTAAGTTAGAGAAACTGGGTAATGCTGCCATCATAGAAGCTAAAAGAAAGGGTGTCCATAAGTAGGCAGGCTGTCTTTACACCCCTATTCAAAAAGCACTCTCAGTCAAGTAACAGTGTGACATGAATGCTGCTTTCTCAACCATAAAACCTCCAGGACACCTGAAAGTTGTCAGAGTAAGCTGTCAATGGCAAAACTTTGTTTCCACATAACTGAAGTACTACTTCTGTAAATTACAGTGCTATGGGTCCTATAGGCATATTTTAGGCATGTATGGTAAGTTGTATTATATATCTTAATGTTAATGGAGATAGGACCTCTTGAAAAAAATAACATTTCCTAGTTTGCCAGACTTGAATATAATTCAAATTGTATAACAAAATTAAACCAAAAACCTCACGAATAAAAACAGTGGCCGTATAAAAACAAAAACAACGCAGTCTTAAAAAGGAAAGGGTTAATTCATTGATTCACTTCGGTCAGCTGTTTCTGATGTAATCTTTTAAATAAGGTTTTTACAGTCTTTGACTTTGTTTGAAGAAGTTCCTTTTGGAATGAAAGCACTTACCAGGTTTATGTAATAAAGTTTATACTTTCATGGTTCATTATTTATTTTTATTTATTTTACATTTGTTGACCGGGCTAGTCTAGCTGGATATACGTCCATTTTCAGTAGAGGCCCGGGGAGAAAAGCTCCACAAAGTTAAGTACAATAGAACAAGACAAAGACAAAGATAGGTACAGCATCATTAATGCTAAAGACAGGGCAATTGAAAAGAGGTAGTACATGAAAATATTATTGCATTGTTTATAATTCAAATTGTGGCAAATATAAGTGTCCAGGAAATAATATCTTTTCCTCTCTACTGCATGTCAAACCATAGTACTGATACCTCAATGACTTGTCCTTTACTGCCAGTGTTGCCAACATTAGGTCACACTCACAGCTTTTGTGGACCGCTGAGCTACCTGCTGCCATAGGAGCTTGGCTCTGCATGCTGAGAGTCACTCTAGTGGTGGTGCTAGTTGCCTTTTTTTTTTTTTTTTGCATAAACCCAGGGTCTGGTGAAATCTGACAGCACAAAAAAGTGCATTAGTTATTTATTTATTTATTTATTTATTTATTTATTTATTTATTTTGCACAAACCCAGGGTTTGGTAAAATCTGACAACACATGACAGTGATTTTTTTTTTGCACAAACCCAGGCTCTGGTGAAATCTGACAACACGTGAAGGTGCACTCTTTGTTCTCTGTTCTCTTCTCTTTCATTGGCTCCAGATTCCTCTGATAGTTTATACTACAACAAATCATTCTTCTCTCTGATATACATGCCCTCAAGCTCCCTTTTCCTGATAGCTGTTGTTCCCTACAAAAGAATATACTAGCGACTTCCAAGCACTACCTGTAAGGTGATCATGGCCAACTACTTTAAGTTACAGCAACTGCATGATATATGAGCTTTCAAGTATCACTACATCACTTGGAACTATTGTGCCTATATATTTAGATTTATAATGTGAGAGGGCTTATTTCCTACCAAGGACTGCATTCACTGTAACGTTTACTATGAAACGGCTCTTACTTTTATGCAGTGGAAACATTTTTGACTTTTTAGACTGAAATAAGGGGAAGTATTTGATGATTGGATAGTGTTCACTAATGCAGTTTGATGAAATAAATGTGTGACATTTAATTGCTGCTTATCTGATATACAAGACTATATGAAGCCAAAACATATTATCTGTTGGTGTGCAATCCAGATAGTATTAGTGTCACTAATCTGGAAGATCTAACAGAAGGGAATAAACTATTTTACAAATAATGCTTTCCCCAAGAAATTAATGCTGCTGGCTCATGAGGCAGATTTACTAAGATATTATTCCCTTAAAAGTCTCATAAGTCCTCTCCAAAGAGTGATCACACAGCAAGAATACAATTACTGTGCATATTGTCCTGGCAGTAATAACTACATGTGAAATAAATGTAATAAAAGAGGTGTGCATCATTTGCAATCCATAACATTCTAGTAATTTTCCTGGTACATGTTTAGTGGATCATTGCTGTTAATTCACTCAACTATTTGCAGCGAAATGGCTGAGTTGCAGTATTCTATATTTTTTGTCACAAAGCTAGTCTCATATGCACACCGTGGTATACCCTTTGCAGTAGTGTTGCTCTATTGCCTGGTTAATGCACCAGCAAGCTGTTTTGCATACCTTTATTGATTACTTTTCTTGGCCCATTACTATTAAAAGTATAACAGCAAAAGGTTTTCTAATTTTACAGTTATATGCCATGAATTATGCTCCCTTCTTATAAGTCAAAACTACAGAAATCTCAATTGATACTGCATAACTTTTACCTTAGCAAGTGATCTTTCCTATTGTTGAATAGGCTGCCATAACAGACACTAAATGAAAAGAAAGGACATCCATAAGTACGCAAACCTTTTTATACCACTTTTCGAAGAACTCTCTCAACCAAGTAATAGCACAAAGCTTTCATCTCTGTCTCAAGCCTGACACCTCCAGTTGTCTGAAAGATCCTAGCGCAAGCTATTGATGGCAGAAGTTTGTTTATAAATTATCCAAGCGCTACTTATGTAAACTACAGTGCTATCAATTTTATAGTCATATTTTTGATTATTTATGCTAATTTTTATCATTTTTTTTTAATTTTAAGGGAGATTGGAACTCTTAAAATAAATAACATTTCCCAGTTCACTAGGCTTGAATTTAATTCAAATTCTGGAAAATATTAGAATCCAGAAAGCATGTTTTCCCCTCTACTAGAACTCAACCCATAGCACTGGTACCTTATCAGCAACCTGCCCTTCACTGTCAGTGACAACAATATTAGGACACACTCACAATCTTTAGGGGACCACTAACCCACCTGCCACATAGGGGAGGCCTGTGTACTGAAAACTGATCTAGCAGTGGTGGCTGATTGTTCTTTGCACAAACCTAGGGCTTGGTGAAATCCGTTCCACACAGCCTTGCTTCATTTGGCTGTGCTACCCTCCCATAAACTATCCCCATCTCACCCACCTCAACAGCATTTCATTTATACTTATTATCCATCCAATCACAATCACAACTTCTCCTCTTACCAGTTACAACCAATAGCATTTAATCTTCAACTGTAAATAACTTTATATTATAAAACAAACCTGTCCTACTCATATACCTCACTCATAATCATAGCCAGTCATATGCATAGAGACACCTAGGGTGCCGGTCTAGCAGGGGTGTTTTTCCAGTATTTTTATTTTTTATTTTTTTTTTTTGTAGTAAAGAAATGGTTTCTTTAAAATATGTTGAATGATTACAGGAAAAACTGAAGAGCAACAAACTGTGAGTAAAAGGAAGAAAAAGGCAATCTGGATGGTGTTGGTAGACCAGGATGGGGGCATCAGGTGTGGGGGGTGGTGCTGCTGTGGAGCTCTTTTGCCTAGGGCAGCAGCTGAACAAAGGCCTGCCCTGCTCATAATGCACAACTATGTCAAAACAATGTACTACACTCCTCTATCTAACTAATCATCTCTTATTCATTCAGAACATTTCCTTTTCACAAAACCAGCACACATGCTAATCTATATCTATAAAAACTAACTAGTGTATAGACCAATACTTACCAAGACTCCCACATGCTGTATTAACCAACACTCCAGTAACTTCCATCTCCACTGCCCATATACAAAACACAATATCACAACCCAGGGTTCCAGTGTAATACATCTACTCCTTGTTTCTTCTCGCTGCCTGAGAAGAATTAGAGTAGTTGCTTCTCCTTTCTTTCTCAAGCACCCAATCAGAAATACAAGGCCTTACTCAACCACTTCTAGTCTAACGCTAATTTCATACATACCAACAGTGTCAGTCCATCTATTTCCTTACTTCCTACTTAAGTATATTTTACTTCACACTCCTCTCCTAAACACCATAAACCACCTATAGAACACTCTCCCCACTGTTCCCTACTCTCTAAAACACAGCATTCCTTCTCATCTATCATGGTCTGTACCCCTAACTACTTTCTTCAATCCATACATGTTAGAGAAACCTTCTTCATCTCATAGGCTACCAAGTGCTGTCTCCTTGAATCAAAACATCATTACTTATACATATCAAAGTGATAACATTGCATGCCTCTGTGACCACTATGTATTGCACTGTTGGATACATAACACTCCTGTTACTCATATCCTTTCTTTCTTAACTCATTTGCTCACTTCTAACTAACAAGCCCCCAATTAATTTTCCGAAAGAAATCCTGCTACAACATCAATCACATAACTTTAAAACTGCTCTCACCACACTTTATGAGAACCTCATCTTTGTCACGCCACACCTATCAAGAAAACATCGGCAGATAAAAACAGCTTTACTAAGCCACTGTCTTGACTCTAAACTGGAGCTTAAAAATTCCTGTTCTAAACTATCCCATAACATTCTAAAAATAAAATGAGTTGGTGACATCTGAAACAAACTTGGCCCTGTCATTATCACAGCCCAGCCAAACCCACATGCTACAACCCCTGTACTCTCAATTAAAGGTCTCAGAATAGCGTGCATTAACGTTTGCAGCATTACCAATAAGTGGTCTTCCCTTGAAGCTTGGCTAACTACTGAAGAATCACATATTTTAACAGTCTTAGAAACTTGGCTAAAGGATTAATTCTGTCCCTCAAAATTCATCTGAACAACATATACTTCTCTTAATAATAATAGACCAGGTGCTAGAGTTAGTGGTGGCAATTACACTCCTAACCCAAAAAGATACAGCAGTAAACATCAACAACTTCTCCAAAGCCATTCCTAAATACAACAAGAGCCCTTCTTCCCTTCTTAGGTTTATGCTCACCTCTCTCTGAGTGGACATACCATTCTCCACATCGACTCTGTTTATATTCCTCCTCATCCA
Source organism: Protopterus annectens (assembly GCF_019279795.1). Taxonomy (NCBI): domain Eukaryota; kingdom Metazoa; phylum Chordata; order Ceratodontiformes; family Protopteridae; genus Protopterus; species Protopterus annectens. The sequence goes on from NC_056725.1 coordinate 1,352,071,922, forward strand.
CTACCTCAGTGGTACATCAACTAATCAAAAAAGTATTCCCAAAAGAAATTTTACATACCATCATCAGCCTTTGCAACTTCAACATTAATGTACCAGAATCACCAAATGTACCTGTTGCACCACTGACACCTTACAAAAACAATAACTGATTATAAAACATTGTTTTACCGTGCATGCTTAGAAAAACCCAATCTGTATTGAATTAAGTTATCGCTGGCTACAAGATATATTAAGTTATGGTATGCCATCTGCTACTTGAATAGCAATATGCTGCAGACCAGTAAAATGGTCTTGAGAGCTAAATTTCTGTCTCCTTACATTGCCAGGTCCTGGCTGTCTCTGTTTATCGGGCAGAGTTATTCTTTAACTGTTTTTTAAAGAATAAATTAGATACTTGCTTTTGGAGTATAATTTATATATATATATATATATATATATATATATATATATATATATATATATATACACACACACACACACACACACACACACACACACACACACACATACACACACACACACACACACACACACACACACACACACACACACACACACACACACACACACACAAAGCACAGATCCTTGTATTAAGGTACAATAGTTTCCAGCCTTAGGTGGGGAAGATGTATCTGTCCCATAAGGAAAAATAGCAGACCACAGAGAAAACTGGTACTTGTGAGCAACAAAGCTGCTGGTTGAGAATGCTTAAAAATCAGGAAAAAAGAAACATGCACTGTAGACAAGCACAGATGAGATTTCAGAGTAATCAAGCAATTATTACTTGTTTAGAAATTTAAACTTCTTTATTGAAAAACAAATAGATGAGCACTTTCTCCTTTACAAGAGCTTTATCAGATCTAAATCCATTTTACATGACATACATTATCTGCTTTAAAAAAAGAAATCATTGTTAATTAACTCAAGCTGGGGTCCTAAATATATGTCACAGGCTGTTCATCCAAGCTACAACAGGATAGGCTTCATCCTTCATACCTGTTCTGCGTATCTACTACTGTTGGTAGCTAGTAGGTTATAGCTTATATGCTGTACTCCTATCCTATGTGGCAAGTGCCTAATTGATATAAACACTATATAAATCTTGTCCTTGGCTATGTATAACTATTAGTACATCATTGTATCTGTGATGAGATAAGTAGATGTGATCTGCCATGTTTACATGAGGCAACAAATACAAAAATATGTGACAACCAGTCAAATCCCAAAGTATTATACTATAGTAATCATAACTGCAGCGAGTCAGGACAATCTGTCTGAACCTGTGACAGGGAGCACCTACCTTGTACCCTTTATGTCAGGAGCATACCACCCTTTCCATGACAGGATGAATTGAAACTTCCTAGTGACATATCAATTATAAGTGTGTACAGAGAGAAAAGAAAGGGCTTTGTATGTGCTAGGTCTAAGATAAACTGCAGCATACTGTGACAGTGAACCAAACAGGGTTAAACTAGGAAAGAGATAATTGACTTCTGTTTTACTTTGTTCCATCTAAATGTTATCAGAACAGGGGCATTATAAGAGGTTGTCAGTAACATGTGTCGTAAGTCCTAGTTGCCACAGTGGTAATCCCTATAAAACAGCAAAGTGTAGATCCTACCATGGGAATCAGTGAGCCTCTAGTAAGTGTGTCTTGTACGAGTGCCCCTTGCAAAAAAAAAAAAAAACTAAAAAATTTGCAGAGATGTCTAGAGAAAGTGACAAAAGGAAAAATATACAGCTGTACAGGCTGTCTAGTCCTTTGTAGTATACTGTATGGACTGTCTAGTCCTTGGTAGTATACTGTTTGGACTGTCTAAGCCTTGGTATTATACTGTACAGACTGTCTAGTTCTTGGTAGTATACTGTACGGACTGTGTAGTCCTTGGTAGTATACTCTACGGACTGTCTAGCCCTTGGTAGTATACACTACAGACAGTCTTTCCCTTGTTAATATACTCTACGGACTGTCTAGTCCTTGGTAGTGTACTGTGTGGACTGTCTAGTCCTTGGTAGCATACTGTACAGCCTGTCTAGTCCTTGGTAGTATACTGTACAGACTATCTAGTCCTTGGTAGTATACTGTACAGACTGCCTAGCCCATGGTAGTATACTGTATGGACTGTCTGAGAGAAAAGAAAGGGCTTTGTATGTGACAGGTCTAAGATAAACTGCAGCATACTGTGACAGTGAACCAAACAGGGTTAAACTAGGAAAGAGATAATTGACTCCTGTTTTAGTTTGTTCCATCTAAATGCTATTAGAACAGGAACATTATAAGAGGTTGTCTGTAACATTGTAAGTCCTAGTTGCCACAGTAATAATCCCTATAAAACAGCAAAGTCTAGATCCTACCATGCAAATCAGTGAGCCTCTATTAAATGTATCTTGTATGAGTGCCCCTGGTAAAAAAAAACAAAAAAACTAAACAATTTGCAGAGATGTCTAGAGAAAGTGACAAAAGGAAATATATGCAGCTGTATGGACTGTCTAGTCCTTGGTAGTATACTGTATGGACTGTCTAGTCCTTGGTAGTATACTGTTTGGACTGTCTAGTCCTTGGTGGTATACTGTACCGACTGTCTAGTCCTTGGTAGTATACTCTACAGACAGTCTAACCCTTGGTAGTATACTCTACAGACAGTCTAACCCTTGGTAATATACTCTACAGACTGTCTAGTCCTTGGTAGTGTACTGTATGGACTGTCTAGTCCTTGGTAGCATACTGTACAGACTGTCTAGTCCTTGGTAGTAAACTGTACAGACTATCTAGTCCTTGGTAGTATACTGTACAGACTGCCTAGCCCATGGTAGTATACTGTATGGACTGTCTAGTCCTTGGTAGTATACTGTGCAGACTGTCTAGTCCTTGGTAGTATACTGTACGTACTGTCTAGCCCTTGGCAGTATACTGTATGGACTATCTAGTCCTTGTTAGTATACTGTATGGGCTGTCTAGTCCTTGGTAGTATACTGTACAGACTGTCTAGCCCATGGTAGTATACTGTATGGACTGTCTAGTCCTTGGTAGTATACTGTACAGACTGTCTAGTCCTTGGTAGTATACTGTACAGACTGTCTAGCCTTTGGTATTATACTGTATGGACTGTTTAGTCCTTGGTAGTATACTGTACGGACTGTCTAGTCCTTGGTAGTATACTGTACGGACTGCCTAGCCCTTCGTAGTATACTGTATGGACTGTCTAGTCCTTGGTAGTATACTGTATTGACTGTCTAGTCCTTGGTAGTATACTGTTAGGACTGTCTAGTCCTTGGTAGTATACTGTATGGACTGCCTAGTTCTTGGTAGTGTACTGTCTGGACTGTCTAGCCCTTGGTAGTATAATCTGCAGGCAGTCTAGCCCTTGGTAGTATAGTCTACAGACAGTCTAGCCCTTGGTAATGTACTCTACAGACTGTCTAGTCCTTGGTAGTGCACTGTATGGACTGTGTAGTCCTTGGTAGTATACTCTACGGACTGTCTAGCCCTTGGTAGTATACACTACAGACAGTCTTGCCCTTGTTAATATACTCTACGGACTGTCTAGTCCTTGGTAGTGTACTGTGTGGACTGTCTAGTCCTTGGTAGCATACTGTACAGCCTGTCTAGTCCTTGGTAGTATACTGTACAGACTATCTAGTCCTTGGTAGTATACTGTACAGACTGCCTAGCCCATGGTAGTATACTGTATGGACTGTCTGAGAGAAAAGAAAGGGCTTTGTATGTGACAGGTCTAAGATAAACTGCAGCATACTGTGACAGTGAACCAAACAGGGTTAAACTAGGAAAGAGATAATTGACTCCTGTTTTAGTTTGTTCCATCTAAATGCTATTAGAACAGGAACATTATAAGAGGTTGTCTGTAACATTGTAAGTCCTAGTTGCCACAGTAATAATCCCTATAAAACAGCAAAGTCTAGATCCTACCATGCAAATCAGTGAGCCTCTATTAAATGTATCTTGTATGAGTGCCCCTGGTAAAAAAAAAACTAAACAATTTGCAGAGATGTCTAGAGAAAGTGACAAAAGGAAATATATGCAGCTGTATGGACTGTCTAGTCCTTGGTAGTATACTGTATGGACTGTCTAGTCCTTGGTAGTATACTGTTTGGACTGTCTAGTCCTTGGTGGTATACTGTACCGACTGTCTAGTCCTTGGTAGTATACTCTACAGACAGTCTAGCCCTTGGTAGTATACTCTACAGACAGTCTAACCCTTGGTAATATACTCTACAGACTGTCTAGTCCTTGGTAGTGTACTGTATGGACTGTCTAGTCCTTGGTAGCATACTGTACAGACTGTCTAGTCCTTGGTAGTAAACTGTACAGACTATCTAGTCCTTGGTAGTATACTGTACAGACTGCCTAGCCCATGGTAGTATACTGTATGGACTGTCTAGTCCTTGGTAGTATACTGTGCAGACTGTCTAGTCCTTGGTAGTATACTGTACGTACTGTCTAGCCCTTGGCAGTATACTGTATGGACTATCTAGTCCTTGTTAGTATACTGTATGGGCTGTCTAGTCCTTGGTAGTATACTGTACAGACTGTCTAGCCCATGGTAGTATACTGTATGGACTGTCTAGTCCTTGGTAGTATACTGTACAGACTGTCTAGTCCTTGGTAGTATACTGTACAGACTGTCTAGCCTTTGGTATTATACTGTATGGACTGTTTAGTCCTTGGTAGTATACTGTATGGACTGTCTAGTCCTTGGTAGTATACTGTACGGACTGCCTAGCCCTTCGTAGTATACTGTATGGACTGTCTAGTCCTTGGTAGTATACTGTATTGACTGTCTAGTCCTTGGTAGTATACTGTTAGGACTGTCTAGTCCTTGGTAGTATACTGTATGGACTGCCTAGTTCTTGGTAGTGTACTGTCTGGACTGTCTAGCCCTTGGTAGTATAATCTGCAGGCAGTCTAGCCCTTGGTAGTATAGTCTACAGACAGTCTAGCCCTTGGTAATGTACTCTACAGACTGTCTAGTCCTTGGTAGTGCACTGTATGGACTGTCTAGTACTTGGTATCATACTGTATGGACTGTCTAGTCCTTGGTAGTGTACTGTATGGACTGTCTAGTCCTTGGTAGTATGCTGAATTTACCTGATCATTAAGTATAACCAAGGTGCTAAACCATCTGTAATTGAACCAAGAAGAAAATAATACATATTTTGTTAATACAGTACAAAGAAACATTAAGTACAATATTTATTTATTTATTGATTTATTTACATTTGTTGACCAGGAGTGTCCGACTGGACGTAGGTCCATTTTCAGCGGAGGCCCGGGGAGAAAAGCTCCACAGTTAAAATATGCAAATAGTAGTTACATTGGATTTACATAGCAATTAACAATTTGATCAACATAGCAATTAAAAATTACAAGCATAGTTACAGATAAAGAACATAGTATATCACTAGACAACTAGAATCTTTATCATCTGCGAAGTACATAACAGACATTAACAATTGTTACAATAAGAAGTTCCTGCTGTATAATAAGTAGTTAGGCTTATGAGCATCCAAGCTTGCTATAATCAAGGTAGTGGGGTGGAAAGAAAGGTAGTGGGTGGATGGGGTGGGTGATATTAGAGTGGGAGTTGCAAGGTCATAGCTAGCATGTTTTTAGGTGCGCTTTTAGTAAAGTTTTGAAGTGGGTGCATGATGCTACGGAGATAATTGTGGGTGGGAGGGAGTTCCATAATTTGGCTATGGCGCAAGAGAATAGTGCTTCACCAGCAGAGTTATTGGCTTTAGTGATCTGCAAGTGATTTTTGTTGCTGGATCTTAGTGGTCTGGTGGTGCAATAGGGTTGAATTAGATTCTGGAGGGATGTGACTTTTAGTGGATGGTTTACTAGTTTGTGGGTGAGTGTGAGATGATACCATTAAAGGAGTTGAGGGAGTTCAAGCCAGCCCAGTTCAGCAAGGGAGAGACAGTGGTATAGCCACTGTGGCAAATTTGGCGATTTTGTTGTAGCAGGTCTCGAGCTTGTTTAGATCGGATTGCCTTAGGTTGGTATATATTGGAGAGGCATAAAGTAGGGTGGAGATAAGGTGGGAATTTGCTACTGAAATCTTTGCTGCTTTGGTGAAAAGTTGCTTATTTCTGTATAACGCTCCTAGTTTTTTGCGGACTTTTTTTATGGTCATGGATATGTGAATGTCAAATTTTAGTTTAGTCCATTTCAACTCCTAGCAATTTGGTGTGTTCTGCTGGGTGTATATTGGTGTTGTCTTTTGCTGTGTTGTTATAGTGAGAGTTGTTTTGAGTATGTTTGGAGGGTTGGAAGATGAGTAGTTTAGTTTTGTTTGGGTTGAGTATTAATTGGGCATCAGATAACCAAGTTTCAACAGAGGAAAAGGCTTCCTGTGTGACTTTTTGCAGTTTGGGTATGGACTGGGCTGAGCAGATGATGGTTGAGTCATCTGTGTATTGTATGAGTGTGCCATGTTTGGTGGCAGAGGCTAGATTATTGGTGAAAATAGAGAAGAGTAGGGGTCCAAGGATGGATCCTTGGGGAACCCCTATAGAGACAGGTAGTTGGGGAGATATGTCATTCTGCCATACAATGGATTGTTGGTGGTCAGACAGGTAATTCTGAAACCAGTTGGTGACTGATTGAGAGAAAGATAGGTTATTGAGGACAGAGATGAGTTGTTTGTGTGGGACCATGTTGAATGCTTTAGATAGGTCTATGAAAGTAGCAGAGGAGAGATAGCCATTGTTTTTATGCTGAAGGATAGTGTTAGTAAAGGAGAGTAAGGCAGTGGTGGTGCTATAGTTTGGTCGGAAACCATGCTGAGTATTGGAAAGGAGGTTGTTAGTAAGGAGGTAGTCTGAGACCTGAGAGTGAATGCATCTCTCTAGTATTTTGGAGAGTGGAGAGAGAACAGCTATGGGGTTGTAATTGGTTAGTTCTGTGGAGGGGCCGCCTTTGTGGAGAGGAATTATATGTGATACTTTCCACAGTGTGGGAATGTAACTTTCTGACAGAGATTGGTTAATCAAGATGGATACTGGATAGGCTAGAGCATCAGCTGCGATTTGTAGGTATTCACTTGGGAGGTTGTCTGCTGCCAATATGGTGGGCTTATGTTTAGCTAAGAGTTTTTTTATGCTGGAGGTAGGAACAGGAGAAAAAGAGAAGACAGTGGGGAGATTACTAGTTGAAGGTGTGGTTTGGAGTGGGGGGGGTTGTGTTGTCTAGCTAGTGATAGTATGGTTTGTGTGAAGTGTGTGTTGAATGAGGTAGCAATATTTTCTGAGGAGTGAGGGATGTTAGGAGGAGGGGTACTGACTTTACCTGAGTGGAGGATGGAGTTTATGGAAGACCAGAATTGTTTGGGGTTGTGTTGGGAGGAGTCTAGGGCAGACTTGTAGTATTGGAATTTGTCCTGTTTTATTAGCTTTTTGACTCTATTGCGTAGTTCTAGGAATTTCTGTCTAGTTGAGGGGGTTTTGGTTTTGCGCCAGTGCTCCCAGGCTTTATCCCTGTTTTTCATTTCTGACTTAGTGGTTTTCTGTAGCCATGGGGAGGGTTGTGATTTGGTTCTGGAAAGTCTTATGGGGCCATGGTAATTAAGGATGCTCAGGAAGGTAGTATTAAAAAATTCAACTGCGGCATCAAGACTGAGGTACTTTATAGGATGCCAGTTACATTCTTTGAGGGACGAGATGAATGTGAGTGGATTAAAGTTTAGTTTTTTACGTATTTGACAGTAGCTGACAGGTTTAACTTGGTACAGGTGTTTTTTGAGTAGAAATGTTGGGAAGTGATCACTGAGGCTATCCAATAAGCAGCCTGCTATATATGACTGGGGGCTCTTACTGACTAGTATCCAATCCAGGGTAGTGTGCTTGTTGGAGTTTTTATTTATCCCGGTTGGCAACTGGACTAGTTGGGTGAAGCCATGAAAGTTTAGATGATGGGTTGGATGGTTGCCAGAACAGGATTGCCAGTCAATATTGAAATCACCTAAAATTATAGTTATTTGGGGGAGATGGTGGGTAGCCTAGCTGAGGAGGTTTTCTAGCGGAGGGATGTTTTGGCCAGGTGGGAAGTAGCATCCAATTATGTTGATGGTTTTATTTTGGTTTATTTTGAGGTTGGTATATATTATTTCTTCATTGCCTATTTGTGGAGCTGATGATTTTAAGATCTGGATATTTAATTGCTGTTTAAATATTATAGCTATACCACCTTCTTTCTTATTTAGCCGGTCTACTCTTAGTATGCCGTAACTGGTAGGGAGGATTTGCTTACTGGTAATGTGAGGTTTTAGCTGGGTTTCTGTCAGGATGACTATATCTGGGGAATACAAGTCTATGGTGGTATGAAGTTCATGGACCTTGTTGGATATACTTCTAATATTTAGGCTTAGTAGAAGGAGGTCCCTTGGCTTTCTATTGGCTGTGATTTGGGAGAAGTTGTGGTTTCTAGTCTGATTATGAGGAATGGGGTTGGAGATGGTGGGGCCATGGTTGAGGTGGATGTCTCCACTTAGGGCTAGTTTTGATATGCATGAGGTTATTAGTTTTCTCAGTTTTTGAATGTGTTTGTTTATTAGGGAAACTTTATGATTGTGCTCTGTGGGTAATAGGTATGGTGGGAGGGTTACTATGTTAAGTTGTAGGGATGCTTTTTGTTTAAGTAATATAGTTGATAGAATATGTGGGGGGTGCATAGGGATGGTTCTTGAGTTGGTGGGAGGGGAGCTGAGTGAAGGTGAGACATGAGTGGTGGTGTGAGTAGTAGTACAGTGGTAGTGGATGAGTGGGGGAATGATGGAGTTTTGGTAGGATGTAAGATATGCAAGGAGAGTGCATGCAGTGAGCATAGGTATGGTATGCTTATACATGTTAGCTGAGGAGGAGTGATAGTAGTGGGAAGATGGAGGAGGTAGTGTTGGGTTTAGTGCTGTGGTTGGCTGTTGGAAAGATGGGAGGGGTATGTGTGTGTAATAAAGGTAGGACCACTGGAGGTGGGTGGGAAATGGGGGCAGGGTGGGGAGCGAAGCGGGTAGAGACCCTGTTAGTTGCTCTTATGAGGGGGTTGGAAACAATCAGGTAACAGAATAGACTGATATAAGAACATATGATAGTAAATGTGGAGATTCAGGTAGGTACCCTGTATTTCCACAAACTATCAGTTAGCTGTGTCCCAATTCAAGCAGTTTTAGTAAGTTTTATGGCAGGGCTGAGCATAAAGTTCTCAAAGGGTGGTTATAGTTTTAAAAATAGTGCCTGCCACAGGTAATATTTATTAACTTTGGGATTGACTTAAGGTAATAAACAGGGAAGGGGGAGGGGGAGAACAAGGATGTGAGCAGGTAGTTCTTTTGTACTGCTGCTAATGAGCCAAGATCCAGGCAAAGACAAGTTTGTGTTTAAGAAACAATCAGAATTGACCAAGGACTGCTCTGAAGCTATAAGTCATTTCTTAGGTGGAAAAACAAGATAACCTGTATTAGTAGGCTACTGTGGTCTCAATTTAAATTAACAAACACACAGTATTTGATCAGTTATGGATACTATTTGCTAACAGAAGGGAATAAAAGAGAAAATGGAAGATGAGTGTGAGTGTGTGTGTGGGGAAGGAGCTGCTTACAAGCCAAAGCAGAGTGCTCTCCAGGGGATAATGAATATTAGCTCAAACAGGTAGACACATACTCAAAGTTAACTTTAGCTGTTTGTGTTTGCAGACAGTTCAGGCCCGGACTGCACTTTTCTTATAACAATGTATCCACTGGTTGGATACAAAATAAAGGTGGTACAGCAGCTGAATACTTAGATTGGTATTAGGTGTAGAAAAGAAGAGTACAGAGAGGAGTAAGCACTTTTGAGATGGTAAAGTTATAAAGATTACAAAAACAAACTCAGCAAATAGCTACTGCATACAGGAAAATATGTCTTGAATCAACTACTAGTATATGCAGATACTGAGCCAATTGGAAAAACACATCAGTGAGAAAGGATCTTAGCTGTCAGGTATGCAGTCACAGATAAACATATAGTGAGCAGCACTCTGTCCTGGGTCTCTAATGTGATTCTATCCACCAGTAATAGCACAATTATATAGAAATAATTAGACACCAGTATGAGCTGTCAACACACAACACATATACATGAATAACATTAGTTAACAAGGTGCAGCTATGCAAATAGACCATATTATACTAAAACAACTTGGTGCAGAAAAACACAATGCTAGCATGCCGTAGTAATTTCTAGTAATAATGCATAAATCATATTAGATGTCTAACACAATTCAACATAAATAAGCATATACAGTTGTAAAACACTTACTGGAGAGACACTGAGCTCCTCATGGGGCCTGTAGCAGAGTGGTTGTAGTTTTAAAAATGGTGCCTGCCACAGGTAATATTTATTAACTTTGGGATTGGCTTAAGGTAATAAACAGGAGAGGCCCACTGGCAATAGTTTTACATACTAAAATTGTGCAGATGTTACAGGTTGTAAACAAACCCAAGCTGAGCCTGTGATGGGAGGGTTATCACAAATGTGTGAATTTTTGTTGAAAAGAGACTTAAACTAAATGTGTAAAGCTAGGGCTACTTAATAGGAAGTGGTGAATCTAATCAGGAAAGGAAGGCAGCATTGACTCAGGCCACATAAACTGAGCCTAAGGCGGTTTATTAAATAAACTTAGAGATAAGATTATGGTTGGGTGACTATGTTGGCCTTGTGAAACATCATCAGTTTACTGCTGTTATTGAAGCAAATGCAAGTAAGGAAAAAGAACAAAACAAATTTGGGAGGCTAAAACTCTTTTGCCTAACTGCCAATAAGTAGGTGAAGCTTCTTCAGATTAGTGCAGAACAGTAAAGTGGCATTAAGTGCCAGTTCTTACCACTTATAAAATTATCCAGCATCCACCTGCCTGTCTAGCACTAATAACATTCTACACAACTATTTTCTTAGTCAGTCATTGTGATCCAGTGATCAAAAATTCCTGTCTGTCAACAAACCTAGCAAATCTGCTGGGCATTGTCTGTAATCATACAAGATTGCTAAGGCCTGGAACTCCTTAACTGTATCCATTAGGTTTATACCTTCCCTTCCATCTTTCAAAACCACTCTGAAAGGCTTCCTAGCTAAAATCTGCTCTGTTCTTGCCCCAAATCAGGATAAACTATATGCCTAAATGTGAACCAGTACCTTTTCATTCCTTATACCGCCTTACTCTCCCATCTTCACTTACTTACTTACTGCTGTCTAATTCTCATCACTGACTTTCTCTCTAAACATACCATAAGCCTGTTTTCCCTCACTTCACATTGCAGTTCCTATTTGCATTAGACTAACTTATTTTTAATTTCTCCACAAACTGTCTAAAATTTCTCTAAATATTAAATGATTGTTATATACCTTGTATTGATTCGTAACCAATGTTTTTATGTTATGTCTAACTTGTTATAATTATTTAAACTGCAGATGTTTTTGTTTTATTTATGAAGATTGTAAAATTGTCATTAAATAAATAAATAAATATAAGATAAATAAAGAAATAAATAAGTGCATTCATATGGCTAATTCCACTAAATAATAAATATGTGAACATGACAGACTTGACATTGAAACCAGAAAAAATACACGTGTGAGTGTGTGTGCATGTATACAATAATTATATGCCACTGAAACTATTAACCTTTAACACACATAACCACACATGTGTACATACACACACACACACACACACACACACACACACACACACACACACACACACACACACACACACACACACACACATATAGGATCTTTTGTTGAAACAATTTAGGTGACAAAACAGCTGACTGACAGTTGGGCAGGGTCACTTATATCAGGGTCAGGGAACATGCCCTTTCCATAGTATTATAATGTACTTGTTTTGACAGCATTTAGATCTCGGAGTTGGAATATATAAGTAATAAGGGGTTTGGGAGTATAGGGGGGTGCCTCCCAACAAAAACACTTACAGTGAAGCATCAACTTCTTTTTTTAAATCTTTTTTTGGCGATGTCAGTGGTGTCAACATCTGGGTACTCATAGATATAGATATATATTCACAGCTCTCAACCTCTTAACACAAAAAATCTGGACAAAGCAAAAACTAATGGGGGAACAAAGCCCCCCAAATAGGGAGAACTTTTACATATTGCTCTTATAAACTTAGAAAGTTGGTAGAATAAAAGGTCTTGTGTTACCATGCATTTTCTGAAGGATATGAAGTCTGAAACTCAAATGCCTGTCATTATTTAATGAATTCAGTCCTCACTGATTCATCACAAAAAGCCAGAAAAGTACAAATGTTATGAAGAACAGACCAAAAATATGACGCAAAAATCTGGACATTCTGCAAAAAACTGGACAGTTGAGAGAGGTATGATATATATCTATATATATATATATATATATATATATATATATATATATATATATGTGTGTGTGTGTGTGTATGTGTGCGTGCGTGTGTGCGTGTGTGTATGTTTATGTTCATTCACCATCTGGATGTTCACTTGTTTGAGATGCTCCCTACTAAAGGAAAATTTCAACTGAAGCCAAGGTAGAGAACTATAGTCCTTGCAGGGACTTTGAAGGTCTTGCAGGAGGGTTGTCAGTAAGACTCAGTCAAAGGGTTTCCTCAAGTCCCCTGATGGGCATGCTGTCCAGTTTATCCATTCAGCTTCCTTATCACTGCCCAATGTTTGATGAATCTCCAGAGAAATAAAGTTAAGCATAACCAAGTGCAACTTAATCATCATAAATGCATTTCCTCCCGCCATCTGTATGTTAAGTATCTAAGACTTCTTTTGGTGGAAGTCATCTGTGTTCATGAAACTACAGGCTCAGAAATGCCCTGTGTTCTGCATACTCTGTTGTAGAACTTCCAAATACATGGAGCCCATGCAACTTTAGCAGTAAATATACTTGGTTTTCACAATGTCTCAATTCTTCTGTGGTATGGCCATTTGCTGATGATCTGTCTCCAAATCCAGTATGTGCAAAAACTGTATCATTGTAAATGCAAGATGTTTTCAGCAACCATTTAATCTCGGCAGATAAATAATAAGCAGAAAAGAACATAAGGTGCTTCAAATTGTATGAAAACAGTTTACATGGTGCCAGGACTGTCCTTTGGTCAACTGATGCCCTACGCAAAAGGTCTCCACAGCATCCCCCAACACAACCCAGTGCCCCTATCCTGGTATACCTACACCGACCAGATTACTGGAAAAGTGCCCCTGCTAAAGTGGCACCCTAGGTGACCAGCTATGTGTGGTGCTTTGGGTAGACATCTGCCTCCTTCACTTAGTCTGTATTTAATGAAAAAGTTGAGTCTGTTATATATTTAAAAGTTACTCAGTCGAGGTTAGTTTGATGGTAAAAGTAAGGTGTAATGATGATTATGAACTTGGAGAAACTGGAAGAAGTCATTTTAGAAGAAGCACTGAAGAACAAAGTTGATTATATAGGTGAAGCATGACCCAGAAAAGAAGATGACAATAAAAAGTCAGCTGTGGCTTTGTTTTAAAGATGCTGGGACTGAGATAGAAGCAATATTGCATGCTTTTAGAAATTTCTTGTGTTTATTGGTTCATTATGTAAATGAAATGGAAAATTTTTCATGGCGATGTCTGATTTACTAAATAAGCAGCATGATGCCATGTTGCCATTACACCAAAATTCTGGTGAATTTCTAAATAAGTCGGTGGTAATTTATGTTTCAGTGGTACATGCAGAGCAACAAATGGTTTTACTAGAAGATAGGTAAGACAAAGGAATGTTACACTGAGTGCTATTGTGGAAGCTACCACTTTTGTTATGATAGTATTCTGGAATGGTTTTACTAAAATGTCCATGGGTATAGAAAAATATATAGGTTGCCTTTACCAGACTCTGAACAATAGTATGGAAGATCTTGGAAAATATTGGTTCAGCTTACATGCTGGCATTAAAATGATCAGTAATTCTGACAATTACAGTAGCTAGAAAAGAGATGTACAGTAGAGGATCAACCAGTCTTTATATGTAATGATTTTCTGACTTTAACATACAACAGAAATCCAATCTCCCTGAAGTAATTAAGGGATGCAATTGAAAATCTGTTGAAATATACATCTTTAACCATATCTGTTCATCAGGTATGACACACTTGTTCAGTATGAAATCACCACTGGATAGATTATGAGAAATTATACAACTGGCAGATCAGTTTTTAGATCAGATAGAGCTCAATGGTCTAGCCAAGACAAGAGATAGTTCCAAATATGCAGGTTCAGAAAATGAATGGGAGGGCATGTCAGCTCAAAGAAGAGAAAGAAGAGTGTTTGGAGACTGATACCCTTGGAATGTCTGCTTCATGGCATAATATTATTAAGCACTTTAATTGTTTTAATGCATTATCCAAAGATTCAATGATACAAATCTTAACAGTAAGAAAATTATATGGTAAGAAAGCCAAGGGGGATTATTTTCTTTTTTATATGAAGGGCGGCCATGGTGGTGCAGCAGTTAGCATTGCCACCTCACAGCAGGAGGTTCTCCGGTTCGATTCTCGGCTGGAGTGCCTTCTGTGTGAAGTCTGCATGTCCTCCCTGTGGTCACATGGGTTTCCTCTGGGTGCTCCGGTTTCCTTCCACGTTCCAAAGACATGCAGTAGGTAGATTGGACACTCTAAATTGGCCCTAGGTGTGAGTGTGCACATGTGTGTGCCTTCTGTGGAAGGTTGGGCACTGGGCTGGCAACTTGACACCGTAAAACACCACTGCCAATCATGAGCGGACAGATGATCTGCTGTGGCGACCCCTAACCGGGAAAAGCCAAAAGAAGAAGAAGAAGAAGAAGTCTCTGAGATAGTAAGGTGAATATAGAGGGTTATGATCGGGTCTCCAACTGTAACCATGTTATTATGCTTTTGAGAAATGGATCCCAAGAAATTCAAGTCAAGAGCAAAGCTCGAGAGGTGAATTTTGGCATCCATATCAAGAACACATAATAACTGGTTATGATCGGTGAGACATGATACAAAGTACAGGTTTTGATTCTCAGATGGGTTAATTGGCTAGATTTAAAATGGCTCACAGGGCGGGTTAACCTAGCACTAATCTATGAACCTATGAACCTTTGAACCTTGTACTCCAATAGTTTTATCTACTCCATGTACTATCAGTTACAAAAGAAAAAAAAACAATGTGTTTTACCAGCTTTGAAAGCAGTATACCACTTAGCAAGTCCTGCTGCATTGGCAGCAAGTAAGGAAGAAGTCAGGGACACCTAAGTTGAAATAGTTACTTACAGATTAACATCTGTGAACATCAGTAGAAATAGGAGGAAAGGTATTCAGGAACTGAAGGAACATCCCTTCCCTTATACCCAACTGTTACAGTGCTTAGCGGTTACATACCTCTGAAAGTATTGCTATGGTTGGGTCTGTCGTTACAACAGTGTGTGACAGGTGGATTTTTTTTCCCAGTCTTGAAGAATAATCATGGTGCTCCATGCACTACATTATTGGTGTACTGAAATTTACTCTAGAGCTAACAGTTTATATGTTAGCGCAGAAACACTAGCAAATAGATTTAAGGAGACAAGTAACGCCACACCACAAGATCTTGTATGTACTTCATGTTACTAGATGACATATGCAATTTAAACAATATGTCCACAAGCTGATATTGCTTGAGATGAATTGCTTGTCACAAGACCACAAAAACTATGGGACGCATTTATTGGTATAAATGAAAATTCTGAAGCTCTATCAACTGATCATGTGTACAGTTAGAACTGTATAAGTTTACTTTAGCTACTAATTGGCTGAGTTTACTTGGAAGTTGCTGTTATTAATGCTTAATTACCAAATATGCAATAAGTTTATATGGGTAAATTCAAGCAGGTTTAACAACATAATGTTTCTTTGCTTTTCATAGTTTACTTCAGTGTGAGAATAGATATAGTGACAACACAATGCTAATAATTTGATAATTATTATATTTAAGTTTATAACTGATGTTGTGTGACTACATTTCTGTACTTAGTGAACATTTTCTTGTCAAAAATTTAAGGACTTTGTATTTTTTCTTTTTTGTTTTTAATTTCTCCAAGTCTTTTGGGTTTCTAATACCATGACAGGAATGGACCCCATTCCAAAGTCACAGTACGATTAAAGTTCATGAAATTAGTATTGTTTCACTCTTTGATGTTAGACAAAAGTGCTCTTCGCAGCACCCGCAATGTGCCCAGTACTGACTCCTTCTGCAATTCGTACGGTGTTACAGAAATTGTTAACATATCTAAATACAATTGTAAATTCTTTTTTATAAGACCAGTTGCTCCTACTACTACTGGAACTGTCTGGGTATCTTGCTTCCACATGGCTCTCATTTCAGCCTGCAGATCAATGTATTTTATGACTTTGTGTCTCTCTGTTTGCAAAGCACTGTAGTCACTGGGTGTGGTGATTTCAATGATCAATGCTACTTTTGTCTTCTTTCCTGGATCACTATATCCAGTTTTCTAGCATCTATCTTTTGAACTGTTGGTATTGGGTGATCCCATATGATATAAACTTCATCATTTTCTATGATTCTTTGTGGCTCATGTTTCCAATGTTTTTCAGTCACTTTGATACCATAATGTTTGCACAATCTCCAGTGTAACAGTCTCGCCACATTATTATGCCTTTCAGTGTACAGTTCCTCTGTCATTAGTGCATCACAGCCTGCAACAAGGTGTGTGACTGTTTCTAATTTGGTTTTGCAAAACCTACATATATCTGTTTCTCACACACATTCAATGGACTTTGTAAACCAGCATGTACATAGCCCACTGTCTTGGGCTGCCAATATTAACCTTTCATTTCTTGATGTGAATTCACCTCTCCTTAACCATTCCTGCGTTCATTCTTGATCAACATGAGGCTCTTCCAGAAGTTTTTATACTTGCAACTATATTTAAGTTTTTTCCACATTTCTTGCTTCTCATCTCGTCCTTCACCTTATATTCTTTCTTTTGTTTTTTAGCACATTCACTTGCTGCCTGATTTTTATCCACTTCTGGTTTGATTTGCATTCCTGCTTGATGTCGATATGCTTTTGCTAAATTAAGCAGAGGTGTCATCTTAGATTTATTCTCCTCATGTTTAAAACTTTCATTACATTTGGATCTTGTGAGGTTAGTAAATATGTGTGAAGTCCCACGACTGCAGATCTATACGTGTAATCAATTTCAAGGAGGCCCATACCTCCTTCAGAACAGGGACTATATAATCTTGGTATACACTGATTTTTATAAATTATTTGGTGAGCATGAAGCATCCTTCTTGTTTTAATATACAATCTATCCAACACTTTTTGGGGCCAATTAATCACTCCAAAACTATAAGTTAGGACAGGAAGAGCAAATTGATTTATGGCTTGGATCTTGTTCCTAGATGTCAGTGCTGTTTTCAGGATCAATTTAAGTCTTCTAAAGTTCTCCTTACTGAGCTTTATTCATATTTGTTCATGTTTTATTGCTGATCCTTCATCAATTCCCAAATATTTATACACTCCCTCTTGCTCAAGCTCTTTTATATCACATTCTTGTCCCAAACTGATGTTTTCTTGATGCTGCAGTTTTCCTTTTTTAAAGGTTGCTTTTGCACATTTATCAAGGCCGAATGACATTCCAATATCATTCTGAAAAAGTTTTGACAACCTGCAGTTGTGCTTTCAGTTCCTCATCTGATGAGCTATACAGTTTTAAATCATCAACAAAGAGAATATGAGAAGTCACTAGACTTCGTTGTTTTCTAGAAGCCAAATTGTAGCCATGACCTAAGCTGTTAAGTAAACAGCTTAATGGATTAATGACAAGGCAAAATAGCACCGGTGACAGGGAGTCACCCTGGAATATCCCCCTTTGGATTTTTATCCCTGGGATAATAATCTGTCCTTTATCATGGCTTAATTGCAAAGTGGTCTGCTACTGTTTCATGTTTACTGTAATGTAATCAATCAGTGTAGGATGTACCTTATACATTTTTAAGCACTCTTTTATCCATGAATGTGGGATACTATCAAATGCTTTTTTTATAGTCAATCCATGCCATACTTAGATTCTTCCCCTTCTTACAGTTCTACACTATAACTTTATTTAACAACAAATGATCCTTTGTTCCATATGACTTTCTTTTATTGCCCTTTTGTTCTACTGCCTTTCTAAATGACTATAAACTCTGCCGGTGTCAATCTCCATGTATAGTTTATACGTCGTTGGAAGACAAGTTATTGGTCTATAATTTTTAGGGTAGCTTGCAGACTCACTCTTAAGTAAGAGCATTGTTTTCCTGTTGTTAACCAGTGCAGTGTCTGTTCGGAGCAGACCTCCCAACCATCCCGAATTACTCTGTGTTTACCGAGGTTTGGGGTCCAAATGAAGGGGTGCCATGATTCTTGAGTGGCACCCCTTCATTTCCGATTTCTTTGCCTTTATTTTTTTATTTTTTTAAATTTTCACGCTGTCTGAGCTGACGTCATCACGTGCGCGGTGGTCAGCTCCGTCAGCACTACCAGCCAGTTGGAATTGAGCTCCTTGAGCTCACATCATCATTTCCGACTGGCTGTAAGCGGTTGCTGCATTTGAAAAGTTTGCCACCGGTTCAGACAGAAACGTTTAGCTGCCTGCCATTCGTTTTTAATCTGGGACTTGTATTGCCTGAGAATGAAAGCTGCCATTCATGCTGGGACTATCTGAGAAAGATATGCTGCTGTATGGTTTAAGCTGCTGCCTGCCCAAGAAAGCTCTGCCATTCAGGACTGGTATTAGGTAAGGAGGAACAGGAACAAGCTGCCATTCGTTTTTTGTTCATGTTGAATGCGAGGACTGCTGCCATTCATTTTAATCTGCTGTATTAGGTGCTGCCATTCATTTGAACAAAGTGTGTGTGTGTGTGTGTGTGTGTGTGTGTGTGTGTGTGTGTGTGTGTGTGTGTGTGTGTGTGTGTGTGAGAGAAAATGCTAGAAAGAAGAAATACAACCTATAACACGGTTAGGAGTAGAAAGAAAACAAGTGGAATATTTTCTTGTTTTGGTTGCAGGCAATGTAGAATGATGGTGAATAGTCCTTATGTGGTAAAAATATTAAAAAAAAATGCTATAGCTGGTTTCAGTAGCAGGCACACCTTTGGTATCAGTCAATTGACTTATCCTGCTCATTGCTTAGCATGTGACTGTTTTTGTACAGGGAAAGCATGAAACTCAAGAAGGAGTGAGTAGGTAAGTACATAAGTCTTAAGAACAAAGGTGAAATTAATTCTTTATACAACCATGGTACACAATGTGGAGGTTTTTAAAAGATTTACTTATTTTGTACGCAAACAGGTAATTAATGATTTTAGAGGTGGAGATTCAAAAGCAGATAATTTGGCAGTTTCATTTGAATTCATTTAGAACTCCAGAGATAAATGGTTCAGTTAATTTAGTGTTTTCTTTAAGAAAGGGAATCTGCATTATTGATTTAATGATGTGTTTTATTTGATAGAACTTGCTATGTGATCTTATCAAGTTTGTATTTAATTGGATGTTTTAAAGTTGTGTTTATCTGATGAAGTTCCTTGGAATGAAACATTTATAGTAATTAAAAGTGTGTAATTGCAGTTTGCATAAGCTCATCAGTTCTCATACATTATAGGATGCTATCAGAAACACACAGTACACTGTGAGAACCTGTTTCTAGCAGGTCTGCACAACGTGATAGGTGCTTCTGATTCAGACATTGCTGTAGCACTAATGCATTATGCAGCCACAGGTACGTAGTGATACATCAGTCTACCAGATATGCAAATATGGTAGTCTGGAGGGGCACAGCTAATTCAAACTAGTCATGACTGCTTCCTTAGAGCCTTACAATGGGATCAAAATACCTCAGCAGAGCATTTCAAAGACAAGTTCTTCCCTTCTTTTTTTGGAATGAAGCAATGGGAATTTACACTTTACAGTGTGTGTGTGTGTGTGTGTGTGTGTGTGTGTGTGTGTGTGTGTGTGTGTGTGTGTGTGTGTGTGTGAAAATGCCCCCACACCTGGTGGTTAGAGGTATTTAGGCTCAAAGAGCCTAAAGTCCATAGCCACCAACATTTCTCAGCTTTACCCAGATTTTGTGCTAAGAGTTGAGAGCTATGGTGACAACAGAATTTGTATTCCCCCATTATTGGCTTTGTTGTTTGTCCAGGTTTTATGGTGAGTGAGAACTTAGTCAGTTGTATTTACTATTCCCCCATTATTGGCTTTGTTGTTTGATCAGGTTTTTTCTGCTAAGAGGTTGAGACTTGAGAGCTATGTGAGAAGTGAGAACTGAATTCACTAAATGATAGCCATTAAGTTTCAGTCTTCCTATTGTTTAAACTGCTGATTTAGTATAGTGGTATGTTGCACTAACTGTAGTGTGTGTATAGTGTTCTGGGTTCGAGACTTGCCAGTAACATGCATGGGGGTAACCCAACATTTTATTCTAGCAACTTTCCAGAATTATACAAGCAATGTTTAAAATATGTCCCTGGTTTTTTACCTTTTGCCCCCTCCCCCCAAAAAAAACTGAAATTGAAAGTGAGAGAAGCTGTGCAAGATGCCTATGGCTTACACTACTGTCATTCTGTTTATAGTTTGGGTGTGGAAGTAGACTTTTATGATGGAAATGTTCTGAATTGGGCAGTTTTATAATTATTGGTTCATGCATTTTCTTTCATTACCTACAGTACAGCCTACTGGAAAAATGTTCATTCAAACAATACATTTAAAAGTATTCTGTCTAACAAGTGTGCTGTATTATACAAGGACTATAACTTAATAAAGTCAGGAAGGTGGGTGCATCAAAGAAAAGAACGCATCATGTATGTTTCTTGTTTTGTGTGCAAGGGGCCAATGATTTGAAAACAGCCCAAAGGTAATCTTTATCCACTACTAGCCAGATGTATTTTCTTTGGATGTGGTGCAGGTTTCAATGCTCTTTCAATGAATGTGAGTTTCAAGGGCAGAGAAGTTTTAATGCCAAGTCTATTTTCATTGTGAGACAGTATTGCTTTGTTTATCAGATGTCTGTTAGTGTTTGTGCATTGATGACGTGTCTCAAAATGTAAAAATAAAATCCAAAGATTCATTGTAGAAGTAAAGCAGTATGCACACATTAGTGTTTATGGTAAATGGGGCGAAATAGCCAGGTAATGGAACACTGAAACGGCTGCAGGGGGACTCTGGTGCCATATTTTGGTTGTCTGTTCTTCAGTTTGTGTTCGAAAGTTGGTATCCCACAATTCCATTGGAGTGGGTGGGGGTTATGTAATTATGTATGCAAATTAGATGTTAATCAGCGTACAGATTTGTACCTATTTTTCATGGCCCTTGTCCAGATTTTTGATGTTTCCAGGTTGATAGGTTTGGTTCGGGGTGTGCATATAAATAGTTCTTACTCATGGCTAGATCCTCCTGTAAAGAAGTTAATATTTTAAGCCAAAAGTTAGGTACTGCATCTGGGCTGGGGTTTTCCAATTAGAGGCTTTTCTCAACTTTGTTTCAATCTCTTTAGCTGTTATTTCATCCCATTTCATATCCTGTACCTTTAAACTTCTTATTCTTTTTTTTTTACTTCTATACATTTAGCATCTTTGTTATGTTCCACAGGATCTTCATAGATATTTCTCCAAAATGTATCTACTTCCTCTTTTTTTTGGTGATCTATCAATTCCTTTTACCTTACTTCCCAATTCTCTATAAAACATTTTTGGGTCATTAGTAAATTGCTTATTTTGTACTTTTCCCTTATATTTATCTTCATATCTTCTAAGTCTTTCCGCCTGTTTTGAAATTTTTAATTTATCTCCAATAGTGCATAATAGATCCTGGTCTGTTCTAATACTGCGCATTGCTTTTATCACATCTATCTTTCTTAATATTTTTCTTGATCTGTTCCCTCTTCTATAATCTTCTAACAATGATACTTCTTGTCTTAGCTGCTTTATAGTTTTCTCTATTCGATATTTCCATGATGGTATTCGCTGTTGCCCCCTCTTTTCCCTCGCTACCCTGTGTTCCTGTGGTAGAACTTTATCAGTTATTAATTTAGCAGCACAGTAATATATTTTGTTTACTTCTGTTATATCGCATGGGTCTCTATGGACAGTGGTAATTACTGTGTTCATTTGTTTTATCAAGCTTCTGACTTTTGGGGTTTTATTAACCTTCTGCAGTCTATTTCTTCCATTGATCTTGATATTTGTCTATTAAATCAAGCAACTCTTCTCTTAACTCCTTTTCTTCCATACTGAGGGCACATCCCTTGTTTTCCATTTCCTGCTGGAATTCTATAGAGAGTTCTATAGCATCTTCTTGTGGCACATTCTCTTCAATTTCATCCTGTGTCATCTGTTGTTCTGTCATATGGGAACTCACTGGCCTATCACTCCTCAACATTGACTGCATCAGAGTTTCCACAGTTTCCTGTTCCTTTCCTTCCTGTCTAGCTTCAAGTGAACTTTTATACTGGTTTCCTGTGGAAGGCTCCAAAATATATTGATATGTCCATTGCTCTATCCTGTTTTGGTGCTTTCTACATTTGATTTTCTACACTGAATCCTTCTCTTTGCAGCTGTTCCATTACCTCAATTTCTATTTCTTTGACTTCTCCATTACTAATCTCTTTTTCTACTTTTCCTCTTAATCTTCTTATTTTTGTATTGTAAAGTTTTCCATATCCGGATTATTTTGCCTATATTTTTCTTCAAATATCTTTGGTGCTGCTCTTTTTGTATTTGTTAGTTTTGCTTTCTCCTTTGGATAAATATTACACCATATTAAATCTCTTTTCTTTTCCCCTGTCCATATTTCTTCTTCACATGTCTCCTGGTCTTCTTGCTTTTCCTTATTCTGGGGACTCACTCCATCATGCTGTAATGTAGTCTGTTTTATACCTTCTACATTAAATCCTCCACTTCACAGGCACTCCATAGCTTCAACTTCTATTTCTTTAACTTCTGCTTTACTAATCATCTTTTCTACATTAAATCTTTGTGCTTTTAGTCTTTTTATTGTGAAATTTTCAATATCTGGATGCCTTTGCCTGTATTTTTCTTCGAATATCTTTGAAACTGCCGTCTGTATATTAGTTAATTTGGCTTTCTCCTTTGCATAAATATTGTAAAAGTAAAAGAAAAAACGTAGCCGGATGCTGCTGATGTATAAAAACATAAAATAATTTATTCCAAGTAAGAACAAAACACGTAATGAGCGCTTTCGGGTTAATCCCTTCCTCAGATATGTATACAACAATGCATTGCAATTATTTTAAAAAACATCCTATCCAATCATCTTTCAATAAAACACCCGCCTTTTGTTGAGCACAGGTTTGAGAGGGACCACATCATTTAACCCTGGATCCCTGTGTGCTGTAAGTTCCAGGATCCATTTAGTCTCAGCCAATTCAGTGTTCAATGTAATATCTCCCCCCCTACTGGTCAAATACAGATTAACAATGACCCTAAAAGTAAAACTATGTAGGGGATATTTCTTAACATGCCTAAACAATGCATTACTCTCATTGGCATTCCTAATATTAGACAAATGCTGAAGTATTCGTTCTTTCAACTTTGTCCCTGGTTCGTCTTCCCTACATAGTAGCTTGGACATGAATTACATTCAGCTATATAGACCAAGTCAGTAGTATTGCACGTTGCCCTCCCCTTAAAAATATACACTTTATCATTATTCGGGTGACAAAACTCCACTCCTTTTTTAATATAAGCACAAGCCTTGCAACGACCGCATGGGACAGTTCCTACTCTGTCCATGACATTCCTTCTATCAGTTAACCTCGCTTCCTTACACAGGACATCCTTCAAATTCTTGTTCCTTTTGTAGACAAAACTCGGTCGTATGCCTACCATGTCTCTTAAGGAATCGTCACTTGTTAAGATATTCCAATTTCTTCGTATAATATCACTAACACCTCTGGTGTCACTTCCATAGGTCAACGTGATTTTACGGGTATGTGTTCTAACCCCCTCTGTTTCTTGGTTATTGTATGATGTATCCAACCATGGTCTATATCTACTTGATCTATATTGTTTATTTTTACTAATAACATCCTTTACCATACTCTCATTGTATCCTCTCTCAACAAAACACTGGCCCAAATGTGCCAACTCCCCCTCAAACTGACCATCATCCTTACTCAGCCTGGAAATACGTCCTACCTGTCCTTGAACGACATTGGGGAAAGTATGTCTCGGATGCATGCTGCTAAACGACAGCATAGTATTCCTCCAACATTCCTTCCTATAA
This sequence comes from Protopterus annectens, assembly GCF_019279795.1. Lineage (NCBI taxonomy): Eukaryota > Metazoa > Chordata > Ceratodontiformes > Protopteridae > Protopterus > Protopterus annectens. The sequence goes on from NC_056725.1 coordinate 1,352,096,236, forward strand.
AGTCTGGAGGAAAACCCCCCATCCTGCTGTGTTAAGCATACATCCAAAAACTCCACAGCTACCTGTGACTTGTTCACACTAAATTTGAGAAAAGTAGTAGTGGTATGGAGGTAATCAACGAATGACCTAAGCTCTACATCCGTCCCCTTCCACAAAATGAACACATCATCAACAAAACGGAAGTATCTGAACAAATGCTTTTTCCAGGTGTGATTACCAAAAACATAAACCTCTTCCCACTGGGAAAGAACAAGGTTGGCATATGTGTTGGCACAGGGGGTGCCCATGGCAATCCCCTGTGCCTGCCTAAATACCTTGCCTATACCCTGAAACACATTGTTCTCTAACACTAGGGTTAGCAATTCAACAACCAACTCCACTTTGTTACATAACAATCCCTTAGCTGTTAATAATGTCTTGATGGCTCCTATCCCATAATCGTTGTTTATTGCCGTGAACAAATTATTCACGTCCAAGGTGGCCATCAAATAAGTCTCCCTTAGCTCTCCCGGATCAATCTCACCAATCATGGTCAGGAAATGCCCTGTATCCTTCAAAATATGCTTTATAGAAGCCACATATGGTTTCAAAAACACCTCCAACCAAATCGAGAAAACAATGGGCCTTAGGGGTGGGTTACTCAAACTCTTATGAACCTTCGGTAGTGCTTTAAATAATGGTGTGATCGGTTTATCAACAAAAAGAAACTCTAGATCTTGCTGAGTAATTAATAACCTTTGATGCAAAATAGTCAGCCTATTATGTACCCTATTGATCACCCTCCTCACTTCTACCGGGTTGATGGGTAAATAGGTGGTTACATCTGACAAAAGTGTGCCCAATTTCTGCTCATACCAATTAGAATCCAGGACAACAACTGACCCACCCTTATCCGCCATTTTGATCGTAATGTCAGTATAGCCACTTAGGCTAGAAAGTGCCAATCTTTGTCCCTCTGTCAAATTATAATATTTCTCTCTATCCCTGCATTGAAAATATTCAACAAAATCCCGATCACATTGATTAATAAAAAGTTGTAATGCGGGTGATAGAGCTGGTATAAAGTTACTCGGTTTTCTCAAGCCTAAGTGTGCAATATCATGGTTACCAAACATTTTCCCCAACATCAACCCCCGACAAAAATACATGACATCAAGTAGTGTGTCTTGGTAGCTACACATCCTGCTAGGAACAAAAGACATGCCTTTGTTCAATACTGCAAGTTCGTCACAAGTTAAATCACGAGAAGATAGGTTAAAAACAATATTATCAAACCTATTGTGAGTCACTCTACAGTCCTTCTCTTTTTCATCATTTCCCTTCTTTTTCGTTTGGACTGGTAACAGGTCTAAAAAATGACCTTGCATCAACCGTTGTTTAGGTCTAGCTCCTGCTCGTTGACCCCTGTCCAATGCTTCAGTAGAGACATGACTACCTGTCTCTGCAACCACAGCGTCCGTGCTGTTAGTTGCGGAAGTGACTGAGGCCGTACACGTCAAATCCACAGTAACCCCAGCGTCTCTTTCCGTACCCTGTACAAGGACGGTACCTGTGGATGTATCCTGCTTCGCCAAGTCCATCAAACCACTGTGGACATCCAAGGTGGAGGGGCCTGGTTCCGTCGCTAGTTGCACTGGTGTAGAAACTGTCTTGCTAGCCATCGTAACCTGACGTTCTCTCGATCCTCCTTTCACATCATGACGTTTCTCCCTTCTATTGGTGTTTTTAGTTGCCTCAGCAACCGTTGATTCCCTCAACCTATTCCATACGAAAATGTTGCCTTTAGAGAAATCGTCATAGTCTCTGTGGATTTTACCCAATTTCTGTGTACGCAATTTATTATCATTGTCAACAAACAACAAATATGTTTCTTGTAGCTTCTTCTTACACCAGGGTTCCGTATACTCATTCTCCAGCTTGTTTTGTAGCAACGGAATATCTTTTTTCAATGCCGTGACCTCCTCAGCAAAAAAGTCAATTAACAACTCCATATAGGAGAAACTCGTGTTGATATTAATGGACTGCCACCTGGCAAGCAATTTGGGATACCTATCACCCTGGGATGGCATGCAAAGCACGCGCATCCCTCGCGGCACAATGCCATATTCCAGGCAGGCTTCTAGATGGAAAGTTTGCCACTGTAACCGCTGCAGGCGATTAACCTTGTAACTCAAGTCCCTTAAATTATCCTCAAATGTTCTCTCCATAGCCATAGGCATACATGTATCAACGGGTGTAGCTGATTTAACACCAAATCCCAGGTGGAGTAAAGGATTAGTGGTAGATGTGAGTTGGCTTACACACCATGTCCTTGTAGAGAAATCAGCGGTGTCCTGGTCTACCGCTACGTCCATCACGGATCTCTCCTCAGCATGCATAACAACGATAGACCCCAACAAACAAAACGAATCAAAGGAAAAAAGGTCGTTGCTCTGCCAAATCCAGCTGTCCGTTAACAGGTACACAAAAGTAAAAGATGCTGCTGATGTATAAAAACATAAAATAATTTATTCCAAGTAAGAACAAAACACGTAATGAGCGCTTTCGGGTTAATCCCTTCCTCAGATATGTATACAACAATGCATTGCAATTATTTTAAAAAACATCCTATCCAATCATCTTTCAATAAAACACCCGCCTTTTGTTGAGCACAGGTTTGAGAGGGACCACATCATTTAACCCTGGATCCCTGTGTGCTGTAAGTTCCAGGATCCATTTAGTCTCAGCCAATTCAGTGTTCAATGTAATATCTCCCCCCCTACTGGTCAAATACAGATTAACAATGACCCTAAAAGTAAAACTATGTAGGGGATATTTCTTAACATGCCTAAACAATGCATTACTCTCATTGGCATTCCTAATATTAGACAAATGCTGAAGTATTCGTTCTTTCAACTTTTGGTTCGTCTTCCCTACATAGTAGCTTGGACATGAATTACATTCAGCTATATAGACCAAGTCAGTAGTATTGCTTAAAATATACACTTTATCATTATTCGGTGACAAATCACTCCTTTTTACCCACTCTTTTTTAATATAAGCACAAGCCTTGCAGCGACTGCATGGGACAGTTCCTACTCTGTCCATGACATTCCTTCTATCAGTTAACGCTTCCTTACACAGGACATCCTTCAAATTCTTGTTCCTTTCTTGTTAAGATATTCCAATTTCTTCGTATAATATCACTAACACCTCTGGTGTCACTTCCATAGGTCAACGTGATTTTACGGGTGTGTTGTTCTAACCCTCTGTTTCTTGGTTATTGTATGATGTATCCAACCATGGTCTATATCTACTTGATCTATATTGTTTATTTTACTAATAACATCCTTTACCATACTCTCATTGTATCCTCTCTCAACAAAACACTGGCCCAAGTGTGCCAACTCCCCCTCAAACTGACCATCATCCTTACTCAGCCTGGGGGAAAGTATGTCTCGGATGCATGCTGCTAAACGACAGCATAGTATTCCTCAACATTCCTTCCTATAAAGTCTGGAGGAAACCCCCATCCTGCTGTGTTAAGCATACATCCAAAAACTCCACAGCTACCTGTGACTTGTTCACACTAAATTTGAGAAAAGTAGTAGTGGTATGGAGGTAATCAACGAATGACCTAAGCTCTACATCCGTCCCCTTCCACAAAATGAACACATCATCAAAACGGAAGTATCTGAACAAATGCTTTTCCAGGTGTGATTACCAAAAACATAAACCTCTTCCCACTGGGAAAGAACAAGGTTGGCATGTGTGGCACAGGGGTGCCCATGGCAATCCCTCTAAATACCTTGCCTATACCCTGAAACACATTGTTCTCTAACACTAGGGTTAGCAATTCAACAACCAACTCCACTTTGTTACATAACAATCCCTAGCTGTTAATAATAATGTCTTGATGGCCTATCCCATAATCGTTGTTTATTGCCATGAACAAATTATTGGATCAATCTCACCAATCATGGTCAGGAAATGCCCTGTATCCTTCAAAATATGCTTTATAGAAGCCACATATGGTTTCAAAAACACCTCCAACCAAATCGAGATGTTTTCCGTAACCCACCCCCTACCCGAAACAATGGGCCTTAGGGGTGGGTTACTCAAACTCTTATGAACCTTCAGTAGTGCTTTAAATAATGGTGTGATCGGTTTATCAACAAAAAGAAACTCTAGATCTTGCTGAGTAATTAATAACCTTTGATGCAAAATAGTCAGCCTATTATGTACCCTATTGATCACCCTCCTCACTTCTACCGGGTTGATGGGTAAATAGGTGGTTACATCTGACAAAAGTGTGCCCAATTTCTGCTCATACCAATTAGAATCCAGGACAACAACTGACCCACCCTTATCCGCCATTTTGATCGTAATGTCAGTATAGCCACTTAGGCTAGAAAGTGCCAATCTTTGTCCCTCTGTCAAATTATAATATTTCTCTCTATCCCTGCATTGAAAATATTCAACAAAATCCCGATCACATTGATTAATAAAAAGTTGTAATGCGGGTGATAGAGCTGGTATAAAGTTACTCGGTTTTCTCAAGCCTAAGTGTGCAATATCATGGTTACCAAACATTTTCCCCAACATCAACCCCCGACAAAAATACATGACATCAAGTAGTGTGTCTTGGTAGCTACACATCCTGCTAGGAACAAAAGACATGCCTTTGTTCAATGTTAAATCACGAGAAGATAGGTTAAAAACAATATTATCAAACCTATTCATCAACCGTTGTTTAGGTCTCCTGCCTGCTGACCCCCTGTCCAATGCTCCAGTAGAGACATGACTACTGTCTCTGCTCACGCAACCACAGCGTCCGTGCTGTTAGTTCTTGAAGTGATGAGGCGCATACCGTCAAATCCACAGTCACCCCAGCGTCTTTCCGCACCCCTGTGCAGGGCGGTAGCTGTAGATGTATCCTGCTTCGCCAAGTCCATCAAACCACTGTGAACATCCAAGGTGGAGGGGCCTGGTTCCGTCACTGGTTGCACTGGTGTAGAAACTGTCTTGCTAGCCACCGTAACCTGAGACTTATTTGATGGCCACCTTGGACGTGAATAATTTGTTCACGGCAATAAACAACGATTATGGGATAGGAGCCATCAAGACATTATTAACAGCTAAGGGATTGTTATGTAACAAAGTGGAGTTGGTTGTTGAATTGCTAACCCTAGTGTTAGAGAACAATGTGTTTCAGGGTATAGGCAAGGTATTTAGGCAGGCACAGGGGATTGCCATGGGCACCCCCTGTGCCAACACATATGCCAACCTTGTTCTTTCCCAGTGGGAAGAGGTTTATGTTTTTGGTAATCACACCTGGAAAAAGCATTTGTTCAGATACTTCCGTTTTGTTGATGATGTGTTCATTTTGTGGAAGGGGACGGATGTAGAGCTTAGGTCATTCGTTGATTACCTCCATACCACTACTACTTTTCTCAAATTTAGTGTGAACAAGTCACAGGTAGCTGTGGAGTTTTTGGATGTATGCTTAACTCAGCAGGGTGGGGTTTTCCTCCAGACTTTATAGGAAGGAATGTTGGAGGAATACTATGCTGTCGTTTAGCAGCATGCATCCGAGACATACTTTCCCAATGTCGTTCAAGGACAGGTAGGACGTATTTCCAGGCTGAGTAAGGATGATGGTCAGTTTGAGGGGGAGTTGGCACATTTGGGCCAGTGTTTTGTTGAGAGAGGATACAATGAGAGTATGGTAAAGGATGTTATTAGTAAAAATAAACAATATAGATCAAGTAGATATAGACCATGGTTGGATACATCATACAATAACCAAGAAACAGAGGGGGTTAGAACACATACCCGTAAAATCACGTTGACCTATGGAAGTGACACCAGAGGTGTTAGTGATATTATAAGAAATTGGAATATCTTAACAAGTGACGATTCCTTAAGAGACATGGTAGGCATACGACCGAGTTTTGTCTACAAAAGGAACAAGAATTTGAAGGATGTCCTGTGTAAGGAAGCGAGGTTAACTGATAGAAGGAATGTCATGGACAGAGTAGGAACTGTCCCAGGCTTGTGCTTATATTAAAAAGGAGTGGAGTTTTGTCAAATAATGGTAAATTGTATATTTTTAAGGGGAGGGCAACGTGCAATACTACTGACTTGGTCTATATAGCTGAATGTAATTCATGTCCAAGCTACTATGTAGGGAAGACGAACCAAAAGTTGAAAGAACGAATACTTCAGCATTTGTCTAATATTAGGAATGCCAATGAGAGTAATGCATTGTTTAGGCATGTTAAGAAATATCCCCTACATAGTTTTACTTTTAGGGTCATTGTTAATCTGTATTTGACCAGTAGGGGGGGAGATATTACATTGAACACTGAATTGGCTGAGACTAAATGGATCCTGGAACTTACAGCACACAGGGATCCAGGGTTAAATGATGTGGTCCCTCTCAAACCTGTGCTCAACAAAAGGCGGGTGTTTTATTGAAAGATGATTGGATAGGATGTTTTTTAAAATAATTGCAATGCATTGTTGTATACATATCTGAGGAAGGGATTAACCCGAAAGCGCTCATTACGTGTTTTGTTCTTACTTGGAATAAATTGTTTTATGTTTTTATACATCAGCAGCATCCGGCTACGTTTTTTCTTTTACTTTTGTGTACCTGTTAACGGACAGCTGGATTTGGCAGAGCAACGACCTTTTTTCCTTTGGTTAGTTTTGTTTGTTGGGGTTTATCGTTGTTATGCATGCTGAGGAGAGACCAGTGATGGATGACCAGGACACCGCTAACTTCTCTACAAGGACATGGTGTGTAAGCCAACTTACATCTACCACTAATCCTTTACTCCATCTGGGTTTTGGTGTTAAATCAGCTACACCCATTGATACATGTATGCCTATGGCTATGGAGAGAACATTTGAAGATAACTTAAGGGACTTGAGTTATAAAGTTAATCGCCTGCAGCGGTTACAGTGGCAAACCTTCCATCTAGAAGCCTGCCTGGAATATGGCATTGTGCCGCGAGGATGCTTTGCATGCCATCCCAGGGTGATAGGTATCCCAAATTGCTTGCCAGGTGGCAGTCCATTAATATCAACACGAGTTTCTCCTATATGGAGTTGTTAATTGACTTTTTTGCTGAGGAGGTCACGGCATTGAAAAAAGATATTCCGTTGCTACAAAACAAGTTGGAGAAGGAGTATACTGAACCCTGGTGTAAGAAGAAGTTACAAGAAACATATTTATTGTTTGCTGATAATGACAATAAATTGCGCACACAGAAACTGGGTAAAATCCACAGAGACTATGACGATTTCTCTAAAGGTAATATTTTCGTATGGAATAGGTTGAAGGAAACAACGGTTGCTGAGGCAACTAAATACACCAATAGGAGGGAGAAACGTCATGATGTGAAAGGAGGATCGAGAGAACGTCAGGTTACGGTGGCTAGCAAGACAGTTTCTACACCAGTGCAACCAGTGACGGAACCAGGCCCCTCCACCTTGGATGTTCACAGTGGTTTGATGGACTTGGCGAAGCAGGATACATCTACAGCTACCGTCCTTGCACAGGGTACGGAAAGAGACGCTGGGGTGACTGTGGATTTGACGTGTACGGCCTCAGTCACTTCCGCAACTAACAGCACGGACGCTGTGGTTGCAGAGACAGGTAGTCATGTCTCTACTGAAGCATTGGACAGGGGTCAACGAGCAGGAGCTAGACCTAAACAACGGTTGATGCAAGGTCATTTTTTAGACCTGTTACCAGTCCAAACGAAAAAGAAGGGCCGCTGCTTCGAGTTAATTTACAGGGAAATGATGAAAAGAGAAGGACTGTAGAGTGACTCACAATAGGTTTGATAATATTGTTTTTAACCTATCTTCTCGTGATTTAACTTGTGACGAACTTGCAGTATTGAACAAAGGCATGTCTTTTGTTCCTAGCAGGATGTGTAGCTACCAAGACACACTACTTGATGTCATGTATTTTTGTCGGGGGTTGATGTTGGGGAAAATGTTTGGTAACCAAGATGTTGCACACTTAGGCTTGAGGAAACCGAGTAACTTTATACCAGCTCTATCACCCGCATTACAACTTTTTATTAATCAATGTGATCGGGATTTTGTTGAATATTTTCAATGCAGGGATAGAGAGAAATATTATAATTTGACAGAGGGACAAAGATTGGCACTTTCTAGCCTAAGTGGCTATACTGACATTACGATCAAAATGGCGGATAAGGGTGGGTCAGTTGTTGTCCTGGATTCTAATTGGTATGAGCAGAAATTGGGCACACTTTGTCAGATGTAACCACCTATTTACCCATCAACCCGGTAGAAGTGAGGAGGGTGATCAATAGGGTACATAATAGGCTGACTATTTTGCATCAAAGGTTATTAATTACTCAGCAAGATCTAGAGTTTCTTTTTGTTGATAAACCGATCACACCATTATTTAAAGCACTACCGAAGGTTCATAAGAGTTTGAGTAACCCACCCCTAAGGCCCATTGTTTCGGGTAGGGGGTGGGTTACGGAAAACATCTCGATTTGGTTGGAGGTGTTTTTGAAACCATATGTGGCTTCTATAAAGCATATTTTGAAGGATACAGGGCATTTCCTGACCATGATTGGTGAGATTGATCCGGGAGAGCTAAGGGAGACTTATTTGATGGCCACCTTGGACGTGAATAATTTGTTCACGGCAATAAACAACGATTATGGGATAGGAGCCATCAAGACATTATTAACAGCTAAGGGATTGTTATGTAACAAAGTGGAGTTGGTTGTTGAATTGCTAACCCTAGTGTTAGAGAACAATGTGTTTCAGGGTATAGGCAAGGTATTTAGGCAGGCACAGGGGATTGCCATGGCCAACCTTGTTCTTTCCCAGTGGGAAGAGGTTTATGTTTTTGGTAATCACACCTGGAAAAAGCATTTGTTCAGATACTTCCGTTTTGTTGATGATGTGTTCATTTTGTGGAAGGGGACGGATGTAGAGCTTAGGTCATTCGTTGATTACCTCCATACCACTACTACTTTTCTCAAATTTAGTGTGAACAAGTCACAGGTAGCTGTGGAGTTTTTGGATGTATGCTTAACACAGCAGGATGGGGGGTTTTCCTCCAGACTTTATAGGAAGGAATGTTGGAGGAATACTATGCTGTCGTTTAGCAGCATGCATCCGAGACATACTTTCCCCAATGTCGTTCAAGGACAGGTAGGACGATTTCCAGGCTGAGTAAGGATGATGGTCAGTTTGAGGGGGAGTTGGCACATTTGGGCCAGTGTTTTGTTGAGAGAGGATACAATGAGAGTATGGTAAAGGATGTTATTAGTAAAATAAACAATATAGATCAAGTAGATATAGACCATGGTTGGATACATCATACAATAACCAAGAAACAGAGGGGGTTAGAACACATACCCGTAAAATCACGTTGACCTATGGAAGTGACACTAGAGGTGTTAGTGATATTATACTAAGAAATTGGAATATCTTAACAAGTGACGATTCCTTAAGAGACATGGTAGGCATGTTTTGTCTACAAAAGGAACAAGAATTTGAAGGATGTCCTGTGTAAGGAAGCGAGGTTAACTGATAGAAGGAATGTCATGGACAGAGTAGGAACTGTCCCATGCGGTCGTTGCAAGGCTTGTGCTTATATTAAAAAAGGAGTGGAGTTTTGTCACCCGAATAATGATAAAGTGTATATTTTTAAGGGGAGGGCAACGTGCAATACTACTGACTTGGTCTATATAGCTGAATGTAATTCATGTCCAAGCTACTATGTAGGGAAGACGAACCAAAAGTTGAAAGAACGAATACTTCAGCATTTGTCTAATATTAGGAATGCCAATGAGAGTAATGCATTGTTTAGGCATGTTAAGAAATATCCCCTACATAGTTTTACTTTTAGGGTCATTGTTAATCTGTATTTGACCAGTAGGGGGGGAGATATTACATTGAACACTGAATTGGCTGAGACTAAATGGATCCTGGAACTTACAGCACACAGGGATCCAGGGTTAAATGATGTGGTCCCTCTCAAACCTGTGCTCAACAAAAGGCGGGTGTTTTATTGAAAGATGATTGGATAGGATGTTTTTTAAAATAATTGCAATGCATTGTTGTATACATATCTGAGGAAGGGATTAACCATTACGTGTTTTGTTCTTACTTGGAATAAATTATTTTATGTTTTTATACATCAGCAGCATCCGGCTACGTTTTTTCTTTTACTTTTGTGTACCTGTTAACGGACAGCTGGATTTGGCAGAGCAACGACCTTTTTTCCTTTGATTTGTTGCATAAATATTGCACCATATCAAATCCCTCTTTCTTTCCCATGTCCATATTTCTTTTTTATATTTTTCAAATATCTCTAGGTTTTGTTATTTATATTTTCTCACTTCTTCAGAGGCTTCTTTTTCCAAAGAGATCAAAGTTTCTTGATCTATATACTGTTTTTCAAAAATCTGTTGTATTAATGAAAGCACATTTTTATTTGAAGCTTTTGAGAGTTTTTCCTGCGGAAGTATTTTTCTTTCTTCTAATTTCTCTCTTAATCGTTTTGTATATCTTGCGTCTGGAAATTCTGGGCTTTTTGTGTAATAGTAGCAATACATAATTTATTTCTTATCCTCAATAGTCCACTCTGTCATCTTTGTGGACTGCTACTTCCTTCTGCAACAGGGGGCCATCCTCCCCTGAGCCTGGCCTGGCCCCATTGTAGGAATGTTTCCATATTTTGAGGATTCTACACTGTCATTTTTTCCAATCTGGCACCAGTACGCCTACCAGGATTGGGCACTTTTTTATCCTGGGTCTTGTGCACACAGCTATCTTTTTTTATTTTTGATTTACTTCTGTCCATGATATATGTTATATAAATGCAGATTATATATCAGCATCGCCTTGGTGAGATTTTGTGAAACGAAACAACAGAAGCCTCTGCAAGTACGGCAGCTGCAAAGGCCCAAAACAGTACCGATTACAAAAGGAAAATTAGGTCAGCAGCTGTAGCATCAGGATTTCTTTATTCTGATGATAGTGCAAACAACATATCAATCAGGTAGAATGAGTGAACAAACCAATTTCGGCAAACAGTTACAATGCCTTCCTCAGTGTGAAATAAACAGAATGCAATACACTCCTTATATAGTATTAATTCAATCAGTCATTATCGGTTATAAATGCTCGTTAAGTCTGGGGGGGGGATAAACCCCCAAGTTTAATAATTCATTTCTTCTCTTTTTTATTTAAAATATCATGCCAGCCCATTTTATTGGATCTTGGTGCTCTAATTTTGTCAATAATAATAAAATTGAAAGACGCACTTGGATGAAAAAGAGTATGCTTAAATAATGCATTGGTAATTTTCTTATTTCTGATTTCATTAAGATGCTCCCCCACCCTGAATTTAACAAGATGTGAGGTTTGCCCCGCATAAAATGCCGAGCAATGACATGTGGCCAAGTAAATAACTCAGTCAGATTGGCAATTGGCATAAAATAGTACCCAAATTTTTACCTTTTTTAAAAATAAAAGAGCATCTAGTTGGTAACATAGTAGATAACATTTGGTCAGCCAACAGCATATTCCAGTGGCGATTGAAACTGTGAATCAATGAATCTGTATTTCTGCCATATGTAGTTATAAAATGGATGGCAGAACCATCACTATTGTTTTTGTCTTTGTATTGGAGAAGTTCCTTCCTGACCAGACCATCCACAGTATTGGACACCCGATGTACAAAACCAGCCCCATAGCCCCTATCTTTAAATCTCATGATCAAATCATGTTTATATATGTTGTAGGTTTCTTCTTCAGAACAGATACGTTTGCTACAGATAAACTGGGATTTCAGAATATTTTGACAGATGTAAGGAGGATGAAAACTGGTGGCGTGGAGGAGGGAATTGTATTGTGGAAATTTAAGGTGAACCTGGGTAGAGAGAATGTCATCATTATTTCTACTTATGCTAACATCCAAAAAAATGATGTTGTTAGGATCATGATTCACCATAAATTCAATACCTCATCTATTTTCGTTAAGGTAGTTTACGAACTCATATAGATATTCAACATCCGACCTCCACACCAATCAGCAATCATCCAAATACCTCCACCAAATGTCTATTTCATCAAGGTAAAGGTTATGTAATGAATCATAGATAATCTACTCTTCAATGTAAGCCATGAATAAATCAGCATAAATTGATGCAAAAGAAGCACCCATGACTGTTCCCTTGTTCTGAAGAAAATATTCACCTTGATAGAAAAAGACATTTTTTGTGAGGACATGCTCACAAAGGATGATAAGGAAAGTGTTGAAACCAGGTTGGTATAGTTGAGACTTATATAACCAGTATTCTAGGGCACCTATACCAGTCCAATGTGGTATATTGGTATATAATGCTTTGACATCCAGTGTACAAAGCAACCAACCTGGTTCCAACTGGATGTGAGAGTGTTCAATCTCGCCGTTTGTTCTTACACCTGGGTTCGGAGCCGATCCTCGGCTCCGTGTCGGCCGCTTGGCAAGCTCTGCATCGAGAAGAAGCTCGAGACCAACCTAACTCCCACAATCCCCCTCTGCCTTTACCTCAGATCTAGTTTGCCGCTGCAACGTTCGCATCAGATTTGATGAGCTCGGGCCAACTCAAGCTAAGATTAATTATTTTCTTATATTTCTTCTATTTTTTTCTAAAAAAAAGTTGTTCCTTAAGTGACTGTGTGTGTGTGTGAGTAGTGTATCGAGGGTTTCTCGGTTCCATATATAAATTTTATATACTTTATTAGAGTTTTCCCTCGGGGCCTACCCCACCCCTTTAACTTTGGATTGACTACTGGCTTGACTAATTTACTGGATTTGACAAAATTGTTTCTGGAATAGACAAATTTACTGGACTGGACATATTACTGGCTATTTCACTATTTGCTGTACCTAACTTGACATGTCTGAGAAAGCTAAGTCTGGCTTTCAACGCTGCCAATGTGGGCAGAAGATGTCTGTGACTGACAATCATAGTTCCTGCGTCTACTGTCTTGGCCCTCTCCATCTGCAAGAAGACTGCTCAATATGTCATTCTTTCAGTGGAAGGGTCATGACAGATAGGCGCAGGAAACTTATGGACAGGGGGCTTTTGAAGCCTGCTTTTCAAGAGGCTCTGGATGCATCAGACCAGACATCCAAATCCTTGAAGGAATCGAAGACGTCGGAGCCCAGGTCATCGGCTCCGAGCTCTTCAGTCAAAGTTTGATCACCGGTTCCACAGACTTCGGGGCCGAGTGTTGAACTGTTGTCAGTTTCCGAGCCTCGAGTCTTGGAACCGGTGACAGAGCTCCCTCCCCCGGCACTGTTGAGGTCGGCTCCGTCTTCGATTCCTTCGATGCGTTCTTCCAGGCCCCTCTCCGACACCGATGTAGACCGCGTGGTGCAGAAATTAATGGAGAATATGGCCTTATCCAAACTCATCTCTGTCTCCTCCCAGTTGGTGTCGAGACTCGAAGGCCTTCCCTTATCTCCACCTGTTCCTCCTCCGATGCCTATTCAGTCTTCGGAGCTGGGAGAGGCTGATCTGGTGATTGTGGAGCCCTCGGTGCCAGAACCGTCTTTTTCTCGGTCGGCTCCGTTCACCTCGACTCCGTCGGAACCGGTACCGGAGTCTCGGAGCCGAAGATCCATCCTTGGGTCCAGGACTGAGAGTCGGACTGACGTTTCGGTTCTGACACTCCCTCTCGGAGCCTCGGCTCGGATCGACTCGGCTCCGTCCTCGGGGTCGATGCCTTCGGTGCCTGTCTCGGGTATTCTTCCGATTTCCTCGGAAACCAGGAGATACCTCGACTCGGGACCCGGGGGCCTTCGACCTCATGAGGAAGGTGTTGTCTACTCAGACAACCACGTCAGCAGAAACAGCCTCTCCTTCCCATAAAGGACCGTTATCCTCCTCTGCACCCACGGCTACATCTAAGCGTCGAGCACCAGTGTCTCAGCCACCCCTGGAGGGTGCCCCCTCTTCCTCGGAGGCTTCTTCGGATGCCCCCCCCCGAGGAAGTTCCAGGGAAAAGATTGTGTAAGAGGAGACACTTAGATTCTCCACAAGAATCATTGACATCGGACACTGACTTGGATGAATCAGAAGGGTCCCCAAAGTCACCCTCAGAGGATGGCTCCTTTTCTGACATCCTGGAGATCCTAAAACAGAGAGGTGATTGGCAATCCCTTCCCCCTTCTGAGGATGAGTCAGTTTTGCTGAAGGCATTCGGTGCTCGCCCTTCCTCCTCCTGGGTCACTCCGCCCTTCGATGAGTTGATGGAGCTGATTGCTCGAAGGGCGTGGGAGACGCCTGACACGGTGGAGCCAGTCCCTAGAAAGCCTAACAAATATATTACTGCCCCCAAGATAAGGCTTATCTGACAAAGGGAGTGCCAGTAGACGCTATGGTGGTGGCAGCGGCCACGAAAAAGGAGATGTCTGAATCTTCCTCATCTGTCCATCCACCTAACAGAGATTCTAGGACTATGGACAGGTATGGGAAGCGCATTTTTAGTTCAGCGGCTTTTTCTATGCGATCCCTGAACTATTTGACCCACTTCACACGGCTACAGAGGGATCTAGTCAAAGAGTTGGGAGATACCCTCCAGGGTACTACAGATGCTGCTGTTTCAGAAAAGGTTACAGCACATCTCAATACCCTTACATCTATTGCAAACTCGTCCATGAGGCTGATCTCATACGCAGCCGAAGGATCAAGTAGGGCAGCTGCTTCAGCGATTGCTCTTCGTAGACAATCCTGGATGCGCTTATGTTCATTTGCGGAAGCCTTCAAGTCTTCCTTTACTAACGCCCCATTTGATGGTGCCACTCTCTTTGGCCCCAAAGTAAAGGAGACTCTTACCCGGTGTGAGCAAGAGGGAAAGACTCTGTCTGCTGTTGGAGTCCATTTTTCCACCCCATCCAGACCGTACCCCAAAGGGCAACGTGGTGGAAAAATGTGGTTTCGAAAACCCCAAGGCTCTTTCCCAGGCACACAGGGTGATGCCCCCTCTAGAGGCAGAGGAGGGGACAGAGGTGGAAGACGCCGCCCTGGCAGCAGAGGGGGTCCGCAAAACCAAGGTGACAGGGATACAACCCCTGGGAAACCTTTCCAGCACTCCTGAGAGGAGGCCCGACTGTCCTGCTCTGGAGGCAGTCGGGGGTCGCTTAGCTTTATACCCTCAGGCCTGGCAAAATCTTACATCAGACAATTGGGTAAAAGGTGTTGTTACCAGAGGCTACAGAATACCCTTCCTATTGCCCCCAATTCCGAAGAAAAGACTCCCAGATGTGCCGCCCCATCTGCGAGATCCTGCAGCTATAGAAATTTCAAAGCTGCTAGAAAAAAGAGTAATCCAACCAGTCCCAGCGGACCAAAGAGGATTCGGAACTTACTCAAGGTTCTTTTTAGTTCCAAAAAAGACAAGGGACTGGAGGCCGATTCTGGACCTAAGCAATCTCAATACCTTCGTCAAGAAAGAAAAGTTCCGGATGGTCACGCTTCAATCGATCCTTCCATTTTTACAGAAGGATGACTGGATGTGCTCAATAGATCTGAAGGACGCATACTACCACATCAAAATGGCCAGGGCGTCCAGGGATCACTTGCGCTTCCAGCTGGGAGCCAGCCACTTTCAGTTTCGAGCCCTGCCCTTTGGTCTGACCTCAGCCCCCAGGGTTTTCACCAAATGCATGGCAGTGGTAGCGTCTCACTTGAGACGCCTGGGATTCCAGGTGTTTCCTTATCTGGACGACTGGCTCCTTTCTGCCACCACCCAGCGTCGACTGATCCAAGCCAGGGAGTACACACTGCAGCTTTGTGTTCATCTCGGAATTTCCGTAAATTTCGAAAAATCATTACTACAGCCATCACAGCATATCTCATTCATAGGAGCAGAATTGGATACGCATCGTTTAATTCTAAGACTTCCTCCAGAAAGGATAGCCTCACTACAAAGCCACATATCCCTTCTTCTGTCATCCAGAAAATCCCCAGCAAAACTGGTTCTGAAGGTTTTGGGTCTCATGGCAGCTTCTCTCATTGCGATACCATTGGGAAGACTGCACATGAAAGTTCTACAATGGCTACTGTTTGCACAATGGTCGTTCCAACAGCTACCTCTGACACACAAAATTCTGATCACAAACACATGCAAATCACACCTAGTCTGGTGGCTCCGGACTTGCAATCTTTCCAGCGGAAGACCATTTGTGCTACCCACGCCGACAGCTACGGTGACCACGGACGCTTCCCTGATAGGGTGGGGGGGCATCTTTCAGGGACAGACAGTCCAAGGCGAATGGACCAATTTAGAGTACAATCTGCACATCAATGTTCTAGATTTGAGGGCAGTGTTTCTAGCGTTGCAACACTTTGCTCCCCTTCTTCCTCTAGGGACTATTGCAGTTCAGACGGACAATATGGACGTAGTCTGGTACATAAACAAACAAGGGGGAACCAAGTCTTATCAGCTATGCAGAGAGGCCATGAGAATCTGGCAATGGGCGGAGTCCATGGGTCGCTTTCTGATTGCAACGCACATCCCGGGGTCATCCAACGTCATAGCCGACAGGTTGAGCAGAGCAATCCTGTTGCCTCACGAGTGGTCCCTCAAACAGTCAGTTGCGAAGGAGATTTTTCGCGAATGGGGCCAGCCTTCCTGTGATCTTTTTGCATCTCCAATGAACGCCAAATGCAGAAGCTATTTTGCCCTATTACCCCCTCCAGGGGAAGTCCCCAGGGACGCTTTGGTTCACGATTGGCCCCCGGGCCTCCTGTATGCTTTTCCTCCCTTTCCCCTGATTGCAAAGTTTCTGCAGAAAGCCAACAACCTGCAAAGGACGATTATCCTCATTGCCCCATTCTGGCCTCGTCAAATCTGGCTTCCCTTTCTTCTGGCACACCGCATTCGGGAACCCTGGATCCTGGACCCGGAGCTGGATCTACTGACTCACTCATCAGGGGCTCCCCACCCCTTGCTACTGTCACTCCAACTAGCAGCTTGGCTGCTCCACTTCCCTACTTAGCCAGGTCTGATCTTCTCTCATCTGCAGTTCAGAATTACTAGTGGCTTCTCATAAAGCTTCCACTACAAAGACTTACACTAGTAAATGGAAGCGTTTTGTTTACTGGGCAAATACACATCAATTGGACCCTGTTATAGCTCCCTTGAATAAGATCTTGCAGTTTTTAACCGAATTGTTCCACCAAGGAGCTTCTCCTGCCACTTTGAAAGTGCAATTAGCTGCCATTTCCAACTTTCATGTGGAAGAATGTGGGGCTCCTATTATGGCTCACAGACTTTGTAAGGCCTTTCTGAAAGGATCTTTCCATATTAGACCACCAGTTAGAACTCCTACATCACCTTGGAATCTGAACCTTTTATTATCTAAATTGATGCTACCTCCGTTTGAACCAGCCTCCTCTTGTCCATTGAAGTATTTGTCGTGGAAAACCCTCTTCTTGGTAGCCATTACATTGGCTAGACAGGTATCAGAGCTTCAGGCTCTTTCTATTAAACACCCTTATTTGATCTTTCACTCTGACAGAGTATCTCTTCACACTAATCCGTCCTTTCTCCCCAAAGTTTGCTCCGTTAATAACATCAATCAATCCATTGAGCTCCCTACCTTTTTCAAAAACCACTCCAATAAGTTGGAGTATATGTTACACAAGTTGGATGTTCATAGACAACTTAGATTTTACCTGGATAGAACAAAGGATCACAGGAAAACAGATCAACTTTTTGTAGCCTTTGCAGACAGCAGGAAAGGTATAGCAGTTACTAAACAAACCCTTTCCAAATGGCTAACTGATTGCATTATATTCGTTTATGATTCTTCAGAACAAACTTTACCTGTCAAACCCAAGGGGCACTCTACAAGATCAGTATCTACATTCCTGGCTCATGCAGCTCGCCTACCATTAGACACTATTTGTGCAGCTGCCACTTGGTCTAAACCACATACATTCATTTCTCATTACAAGGTAGACAGGGTTTCTAGGGACAGGGCAACCTTTGGTTCCACTGTGCTCAAGAACGTTCTCCCGTGAGTTCCTCAGGAACATGGAGCTAGGGACGCTACCCAGGTGTAAGAACAAATGGCGAGATTGAACACTCTCACATTTAGAAGTTATGTCCTTACCATAACGTTCCATGTGGAGTGTTCATCTCGCCTTTGTTCTTACATTCCCACCCTCCCACCCTTAGGAAGAACGTCCAATTTGGTGTCTGGTTTGGTTTCTCCTGTTTTCTGCATTTCGCAGTTATTGTGTATATATGTATATATATATATATATATATATATATATATATATATATATATATATATATGTATAGGTGTTTCTCTCAGTTATGTTGTTTGGCATGAATGTATCTCTCTCTCTGTTGACTTCTGGTTTGCTTGCAAACTAGATCTGAGGTAAAGGCAGAGGGGGATTGTGGGAGTTAGGTTGGTCTCGAGCTTCTTCTCGATGCAGAGCTTGCCAAGCGGCCGACACGGAGCCGAGGATCGGCTCCGAACCCAGGTGTAAGAACAAAGGCGAGATGAACACTCCACATGGAACGTTATGGTAAGGACATAACTTCTAATTATCTGAAATCAACCTCGGGAATTCCATGGTATCCTGTATCCGGGCATGTACCCATTTGAGAAGGGGCTTCAGGTGTCTGGTTAGAAGAATAGACAGTGGTTCCGTTAAAGAATTCCTGCCTGGGATGATGGGTCTTCCAGGGGGATTGGTAGCATTCTTATGTATTTTAGGCAAAATGTATATATATTGATGTGTCGGTTCATTAACTATAAGATGTTGTAAAATAGTTTGTGAAATTATCCCTTCATCACTAGCTGACAATAAAAATTCATCCATTTGTTTCTTAAAAAGTGAAGTGGGATCAATAGTCAAATGTGAATAATATCAGCCATCCAAGAGTTGTTTTTTTTTGCCTCACTGTCATATTGGGTCCAATCTTGGACCACAACAGCACCCCCTTTATCGGCCATCGATATGACCAGCTGATGGTTGTTTGCCACTCGTGAAATCACCTCCATTTCTGCCCTGGATATGTTATTTGGTTTCACCCTGTTTTTTTTGGTATGAAAGTGAAGATCTTTGAGTATTGATTTCTGAAATAAGGCAACAGTATGATGCATAGGTGGCATAAAGGTCAAGCTATGATATCTAAACTCATGATGTATATCTGTGGTTTCTTTACCATGAAAAAATATTTTAAGGTTCAAATTTCTACAAAATCTCAGCACATCATCCACAAAACTGTCCTCAGAAACAAAGAAACCAGGGATGAATGAAAGACCTTTATTGAGTATTTTGGTGTCAGTTTCAGTAAGAGTACAGGAAGATATATTAAAAACATTTATTGTTTCCTGATAATCATTTTCAACAGTGTCTGCATGTCGTCTACCCTGCTGGTGTTTCCTCCCTCCCCTTCTACGTTTGGTCCTAAAGGGACACTGTTGTTGGTGCGTTTATGAGCTGGTGAGCCTGTAGGACCAGAGATGTCTGGTTCGTAACTGGAAGGGGATTCATCTCCAGTGGAATCCAGACCAGAGACTGATGATTTTTTGAGGATAGGACGTGGCCGTTTTCTCTTGGCCATATTTTTTAGCTGCTGTGAAAAACATACCCCCTTGATTTTATCCTTATTAAAAGGAACCCCTTTTTCATAGTCTGCCAAGTCTCTGAGGAATTTCTTCCTCTTCCTTTCTTTTAATTGTTCCTCCAGTTTTAATAAATCAGTACTTAATTCTTTGAAACAAGAGGTAAAAAACAACAGATGTATAAGAACCAAGTATCCCTGGTGCTACAGGCCAACAGCAGAGAAGAGAAAACGCAAACCTGGAAACAACAGAAGCCTCTGCAAGTATGGTAACTGCAAAGGCCCAAACAGTACCAATTATAAAAGAAAAATTAGGCCAGCAGCTGTAGCATCAGGATTTCTTTATTCTGATGATAGTGCAAACAACATATCAATCAGGTAGAATGAGTGCACAAACCAGTTTCGGCAAACAGTTGCAATGCCTTCCTCCGTGTGAAATAAACAGAATGCAATACACTCCTTATATAGTATTAATTCAATCAGTCATTACCGTTGGTTATAAATGCTCGTTACGTCTAGGGTAATAACCCCCCCAAGTTTAATAATCTATTTCTTCTCTTTTTTTATTTAAAATATCATGCCAACCCATTTTATTGGATCTTGGTGCTCTAATTTTTTCAATGATAATAACATTGAAAGACATACTTGGATGAAAAAGAGTAGGCTTAAATAATGCATTGGTAATTTTCTTATTTCTGATTTCACTAAGATGCTCCCCCACCCTGAATTTAAGAGGACGTGAGGTTTGCCCTACATAAAATGCCAAGCAATGACATGTGGCCAAGTAAATAGCCCAGTCAGATTGGCAATTGGCATAAAATAGTATATCAAAGACCTGGCTGGTATTCTGACTACTAAATGTTTTGGATTTGACAAACCTGGAACAGTATGAACAATGTCCACAGGGAAGGCAACCAACTAACTTTTCCCCTAGGAGGGTTGTTTGTGACACTGGCATATCAGGCAGGAGATGTTTATAGTGATTGAAATATGAACCCAAAGTTTTACCTTTTTTAAAAGTAAAAGAGCATCTAGTTGGTAACATGGTAGATAACGTTTGGTCAGCCAACAGCATATTCCAGTGGCGATTGACACTGTGAATCAATGAATCTGTCCCCTCCTCTCATATTCTCATGTATAACTTCCAGAACAAAGAATTTAAACACATGTTCATTACCCTTTTCCATGACATGTTGTGCTAATGCACTTTCTGACTTCTTGTTTTTAATATCCCTTAAGTGTTCCAATATATCTTTAAGGCTACAATTCATCTTACCTATATAAAACACATAGCATACAGTACAGAAACTAAAATAAATAATGTTTCTCGTTGTGCAGTCTGCATAAAAATTAAATTCTATCCTTACATCTAGTTGGTGGTGTGTGAAGTGACTGCCACTAAAAATGTATTTACATGCTAGGCAATTTCTACAGGAATATGTGCCTACCCTGTCAGAATATATAAATCTCTTATCACTGTTGGCCTTATAACACAAATGTTAATTTTTATGCAGACTGCGCAATGAGAAACATTATTTATTTTTGTTTCTGTACTGTATGCTATGTGTTTTATGTAGGTAAGATGAATCATAGCCTTAAAGAAAGAATATTGGAACACTTAAGGGATATTAAAAACAAGAAGTCAGAAAGTGCATTAGCACAACATGTCATGGAAAAGGGTAATGAATGTGTCTTTAAATTCTTTGCTCTGGAAGTTATACATGAGAACATGAGAGGAGGGGACATAGAGAACATTACAAAAGCAAATGAATAAAGATGGATAATGCTCTTTAAAGCAGACAAACTACCTGGTTTAAACAGTAAAGTTTCCCTTAAACCTTTCTTAAAACCACGTGCACTTAAACACTGAAAAGAATTTGAATTTAACCCTGTGTTTTAGAATGTTTATTATTGTGTTTTTTGTGTGTGCATACACTTTTAATTCTTAATGAATATGCTGCTTAAAGTTGTGATTGGTTAACTGTAGTATTTAAACAGCTTGCTGTATTGTATGCACTTTTAAAGTCTGATGAATCGGTCAGGTGTACCTCGAAAGCGCTCACTTTTTATTAAATCTTTGATATTACTTCGCCTTTGGATCATTACTTTCTACTGAATTTGATCTATACTGGATTTGTGTTTAAAATTTGGAGACTTTTATTGCCTGCAGCTGTGAGTTTTTACTGGATATGACTCTACACTGGATTTGTGTTTAAAAACAGGAGACTTGTATTGCCTGCAGCTATGAGTGACTGGGGTTTTTGCTTGCAACTTTGACTCATATTTTATTTCTCCTGTCACTTTATTTTGGTATTTGGAGTTTATAACTTTTTCATACTGTCTATTTGCCTCTCCAAATACTGAACATGGCCAAAGAGCTTTTAAATCAACTGCAAGTAGAGCTCCCATATAACCCAATGAATGGAGCTGGAGTTCTACCAAAGAAGAATCAGCGTTTAAATAGCATTCTTGAGGTCATGATTAACCCTCTCTTACATAGTAATATCATGCAAGAAGCTATGCCTGAGCCAGAAGATAAGAATTTATATCTGAAATTTCAAGATAAATACAAAATGCTGGAAGATAAAATGTATAAATTTAAGCGTATGCAGTGGCAACGCTTTCATTTTGAAGCCTCTTTGAAACACCAAATAGTTCCGAGAGGACTCAGAGTTCTCACTATGCCTAGCTATGGCCTGGCTTACCCAGAACTACTGAGGCAATGGCAGATTCTGAACTTGAATTTAAGTGCCCAATATATGCATTTGTTAACTGACTTTTTCAAATCTATAGAGGAAGAGTTATTAAATGAAATACTGCAAAATGAAATTTATGAATAATTCCCAGCAGCCATTATCTGTGATAAAATGGACTCATTACATGACAGTATTACTGTGTATGAAAAATGGCTTCAAGCAACTAAGGTCCATAAATTATATAGGGACCTGGCCGATTTTCAAAAAGGCACCATTTTCTCATGGCCGAGGGAACAGACAGATACTCATACTGTCAACACTGATTCCGTTGAATCTATGATGAGACAAACAGCTGACTCTTCAGCTGCAACATCAGAACTAACAGTTTCGCCTTTGAACTCCACACCGGAAGTGATAAATGAGCAATAGAATGCAGAAGAGCATGCTGAGATACAGAGGCAGGTTATGGACATGATTATCGTAGATACTGATCAAGTTGCTGATAAGGAAGTAATTGTAACAGTGAACGATGGAGCTGTTAGACCCAAAACAACTCAAACAAACCCAGGAAGAGATGCCATTCACAATACCTTACAAGGGAACAGTTTTTTATTGAAAAATCTGTTACCTATAAGGGAACGATCAAGGAGCCGTATAAGGAAGGGCAGAATTCAGTGCCTGAACGGTGTGAACAACCCAAAAGGGAAAGGAAAGAGATGGAAATGACACAATCAGGTTCAGTAATAAATATTTCTTCTGTTTTACAGTCTGCGGCACATATGTTGTTACTGGCTAAAGGTTTAAACTTTATACCTTCTCAGAATGCAAACATGGTTGACATATTGAGAGAAATGAAATTGTTTGGTTCATAGGTTAATACTAGGCTAACTGCCCTTGCGAGACATTTTAAGCCTAGCCAATTATCCCCTGTGAGATTCAAACCCTGTACCTTGTGCTTGTAAGGCAAACACCTTAACCATTAGGCCACACTCCCAACCCTAGAAAGCTTACCCTGCATACTATGTTTAAAGGCAATGATAACTGTTATGAAGTTTTTAAGAAACCAAGCACATACATTCCCCCACCACATTCTATTATAGAAACTTTCCTAGAAGTATGTGAAAATGAGATTAGGGAAGTATTCTGTTTAGGTACTAAAACCAACTATTTTAATATGTCTCAAATGGAATTCCAGGCCCTGCATGAATTAAAGGAAATGTCATGCATAGAAATTAGACCCGCTGACAAAGGTGGGGGGGGGGGTTGTAGTATTAGATAGAGATCTAGATTTACAATAAATGCAAAGTCTTTTAAATGATGAGAACACATATATTTCTAGAATCACTGTGAAAGGGATTATTGATAAAATTTCATTTTTGGTGTTTGATTTATTAATTACAGGTATGATATCAGAACATTTGTTTAAATATTTTACTGTTGAATATCCATTGGTAGCAAACATGTATGGTCTATGTAAAATACATAAACATTCTACCATACCACCAATGCCACCAATAGTTTCTAGTAGAGGCTGGGCTACGGAGCCCCTCTCTATATTTGTAGAAAAAAACCTGCACCCTTTTCTTGAAAGTTGTAATACTGTGCTTAGAGACACAAAGATGTTCATGCAGAATTTATATTCTAAAATGTCAGATATACAAGGTGAATACATGTTTGTGGCCTTAGACATTGAATCACTCTTTACAGTGATACCTAATACTTGGGGCATAGATAATATAAGATAATATAAGAAGATTTCTGAGCCAAAAAGGTATGAACTCTAATAAAGTTAGGCTATTATGTGCATTATTAGAAATTATTTTGGAGAATAACGTGTTTACCTTTGATAATGAATTCTTTCTACAAAAGGTTGGCATAGCTATGGGCACACCTTGTGCCAACAGCTACGCCAACCTGGTCCTGGCATATTGGCAAACTAATGAAATTCTCCGAAACAACAACTATAAAGTTTCCATAAAATGTACGTTCGTTTCATGGATGATATTTTTATGCTATAGAATAATACAGAAGAGAAATTAAAGGACTTTATTATATATTTACATCAAACCACCAATTTTCTGAAATTCATTTACAAATATTCAAATCAAGAGATAGATTTCTTAGGTGTTAAGGTGAATAAAGATGTACTACAAGGAATTAGAACTAGCCTATACAGAAAACCCATGAGAAAGAACAACTTGTTACATAATAGAAGCATGCATCCCAACCACATAAAGCGCAATGTACTTAAGGGACAAGTATATAGAGTCATGTGCCTGTACAATGATGATTCACAACTTAAACTAGCTCTGCTTGATCTGAAACAGGAATTCCTCGATAGAGGTTATAAAGAAATAGACATAGATAATTGCATAAATAATGCATGGGATCACAGGGCTACTAGATGTAAATCATATTATGGTGAACATGAAGAAACACAAGAAAATAATAAGTTAGAAACAGATAATTGTACTATTAACAACTCTCTCAGAGTAAAATTACCATATTCCAATGACATAGGTACTTTCTGCACTGTAATAAAATAAATTGGAATATTTTGAGTACTATAGATGAATTGTAGGATGAATTAACAACCCAACCAAGTTTTTCTTTTATTAATAACAAGTCACTGAAGAGACATTTATGCTATAAGGCCAACAGTGATAAGAGATTTATATATTCTGACAGGGTAGGCACATATTCCTGTAGAAATTGCCTAGCATGTAAACACATTTTTAGTGGCAGTCATTTCACACACCACCAACTAGATGTAAGGATAGAATTTAATTTTTATGCAGACTGCACAACGAGAAACATTATTTATTTTAGTTTCTGTACTGTATGTGTATTTTATATAGGTAAGATGAATCGTAGCCTTAAAGAAAGAATATTGGAACACTTAAGGGATATTAAAAACAAGAAGTCAGAAAGTGCATTAGCACAACATGTCATAGAAAAGGGTAATGAACGTATCTTTAAATTCTTTGTTCTGGAAGTTATACATGAGAACATGAGAGGAAGGGACATAAAGAACATTACAGAAGCAAATGAACAAAGATGGATAATGTTCCTTAACGCAGACAAACTACCTAGTTTAAATAGTAAAGTTTCCCTTAAACCTTTTTAAAAGCACGTGCACTTAAACACTGAAAATAATTTGAATTTAACCCTGTGTTTTAGAATGTTTATTATTATTGTGTTTTTTGTGTGTATATACTTTTAATTCTTAATGAATATGCTGCTTAAAGTTGTGATTGGTTAACTGTAGTATTTAAACAGCTTGCTGTATTGTACGCACTTTTAAAGTCTGATGAAGTGGTCAGGTGTACCGCGAAAGTGTCAGTTTTTATTAACTCTTTGATATTACTTCGCCTTTGGGTCATTATTTTCTACTGGATTTGACTTTACACTGGATTTGTGTTTAAAATTTGGAGACTTTTATTGCCTGCAGCTGTGAGTTTTTACTGGATTTGACTCTACATTGGATTTGTGTTTAAAAAGAGGAGACTTGTATTGCCTGCAGCTGTGAGTGACTGGGGTTTTTGCTTGCAATTTTGACTCATATTTTATTTCTCCTGTCACTTTATTTTGGTATTTGGAGTTTATAACTAAAAAACAAGGAGATGGATGCGAACAATATAGTACCAACACCAAAGACCAAGTTCGCAGTGGAGATCAGATTGGAGCTTATAACTTTTTCATAACGTCTCAGAATTGTATAGCATTATGTTACCTTGTACTTGACTTCTTTTATGCCTACAATGTATGTATCTACATTTGTAAGTTATCTCTGCTGATGTTTTATGTATGATATATTCCATCAATTGTATAGCACTATTGTACCTTGTACCTGATTTATTTTATGCCCAAAATGTATGTATTTACTAATTTTGTAACTCTGTACTTGTTCTGTACCTGTTCTCTTATGTGGAGCTTTTCTCCTTGGGTCTCCACTGAAAATGGGCCTCCAGCCCAGTGGACTAACCCAGTTAACAAAAGACAAATAAATAAATACATGTTATCTGGATTCTGTTTTCTTATGTTACAAGCTTTAAAAGATTGCCATTACCTAAAAAAGGCACTATTGGGGTAGATAACAACTTAGTCAATAAACAAAAGCCTTGGAGAGTTGCAGGCCATCCCTGACAAAGAAGTTAAGACTGTCTACCATCTCCTCCCAGGCTGATATATATTGTATCCCCTTTGAATGACACTAGAAGCCAAGCCAGTTGTTGAAAACAATAATGTTTTGTTCATATTGAGGCATCATTCTTGGTGATGGCAGAATGCTACTCAAGGCTAGGTTCATACCTGCCTCAGGCATATATTTCAAGGGCTTCATCATGTCTCTCTTCTTAAAGTCCAGGGACGTATATCTCAAGTCATTTACACCTATGCATAATATGACTGTGTCATATGTGTACTCTTGGTGCAAGGTGTTGAGTGCTTGCTTAATGTGGCAAATCCTGGCCCCTGATAGTCTAATGACTGTGGCCCTCTTCTAGCACAGCCTTGTGTGTGCTGCATCACTGTGTCTCAATGTATTGTGTAGTAGGTTTACTTAAGGGCTTTTGAAATGAACCAGTGTGACTCTTAGATGTGTTTCATGGTGGGTGCTGCCTGTGTTGTGTGCTTGTGAGTTTTTTGAGGATACTTGTTTCTAAGGTTATAAGACCTTTGTGGTTTAGGCAGATTAAGTTTAAGAGTCTCAGCATATGAAGGTCTATGTGGTCTGAGCTGTGTATACGTAGTTTGGTGTAGTGCTGAGTCATACTGACAATCTGTTTGGTGTTTTGGGTGAGAGCTTTGCCTCCAGTAACATTCTATATCTAAACTTCTTACACACACTGTATCCACGAAGTAGAAGGTAGCTGTCAGTTAACATGAAGCAATTGTTATATTGTCCTCAGATTCCCATTTCATCCAGGCATCTGGCTACAGAGATGGCTAGTCAGTGCAGATCCCTGGTTCCATGTGCTTACTAATATGGGTTGTAGGGAGAGTTGTGCCTAAGAGTTTTGGAGCTGATTTACTGGAGTTGCCATTTGTCTAAAATAAACAATTTAAATCTATACAAGAACAGGAATGTGTCACCTAGTACCAGCCTGAGCTCTGTTTGAGGAACTATTTACTATTTCAAGTACAACATGAATTATTGGACTAGGTTGTATAGCGAACGTTAAGGCTCTAAACACTTGTGTCTGTACGGTTTAGTGTGCCGTGCTGCTGTATGATGGGCAACATCAAGTTAATCATTTTATTTATAACAAAGAAAATAAAAACAAAAAGACAATGAATAGAACACACCAACCAACTCCAAGACACTTGATTTTAGCCTTACTAGCAAGTAATGGCCACAACTACCCGGGAACATTTTTCTGCTACTAGAAGGAACCTGTAAACTAATTTCAAAATACTCACTAATTTAGCCAGTCACTAGGTTAGCCAAGAATGGTAAATACTAGTTACCATTTGGCTACTACTAGTGCTGGTCTTGTTGCAGCTACACTCAGCTAGGCATCAATGTCCCTTTGTTTCTTCTCTCACCAGAAACAAAACAGCAACACCAATCTCAAGCTGGTTCATAAGAAGGAGGTAACAGGCTCTTTGGTGATTACCAGTCTTGTCCTAAATGTTCTATGGGTTTGTTGGTTCATTGCAACTTTCTCCTGATAGAAGTCCTGGAGAGCACATATAGCAGCTCAGCGCAAGAGAGCCAAGCTGCACAATAGTCTGGAACCAGACCAATCATGGAAGTCCAACACACACTCTGCCCAATCAGAGACACAGGTATCAATGGCTCCATGCACTGTCTCTCATCAGGAGCACTAATCCCAAGATGGCTCCTAAGAAACAGTTTTCTTAGTCTGTTGTGATTAGTAATATCTAGGAAGACTTGAAAATAATTTTATTTTGCTCCTTCTCTCAACAGGAACAAAACAGAAACAGTAATCCCAAGTTGATTCTTGAGATGTGTTTATAGGCTACCAGTGATTGGTAAACATTGTCAGATGTCTGTGATTTCAAAAGTAGAATGGAACAAAATGGAGTACTACTCTTCATACTGCAGTGCGCACTAAACAGAGGGAAGATGTGAAAGGTGAGGATCTTCCAAGTTTGAACTTCTAGTGCTCACTAGTCTGAGCAGTCAAGAAAAGAAAGAGGGGCATTCAAAGCCAACTGTATAAAAGGGGTGTGGCCCACTCAAGAGCCACAGAGTTTAATAGCACAACAGAGAAAATGTGAGTCGGTGGGAAATAGCCTCACAACAGCAGGTGAGTAGTAGCTTCAAAAGATTCTATTCTATGTTATGTATAATCTTTAATTGAATTAACGTCAGAATGTCATCTAGTTCAAGCCATTTGAGTTTGGCCAAGACTGTGCAGTGCTGGGTGTCAAGGGCACCAGCAAGTAAATGCTATGTGCACTATAGGGTATATTGTGGCCACCAGGGGTACAAAATTCATGAAATGCTAAACACTTGCCTTACTGCATTTTTTTTCTCTTCTAGCTAAATTGATAGTTCATCCATTGGCTAAGTGTCTTTACAGCTTTTTTTTTCCATCCAAGACATAATTCTCACCTTTTCTTGCAACTGGGGAGAGAGGGGGGTGATAATTAAAGAACAATTCCTGCCAAATTGCAGAATGTATAATAACTTGGGCTGTGCTGGTGGGGGTGATTTAAAAAAAATAAGAAATAAATAGTTACTACCTGCAGCTGGATTTGTCAGGCTGCTTACTACCCATAAATACAGCTGCAGCCAACATCATAGTCCCTTTTATTTATTTTTTATGCAGGCAGACTGTTGTGGAATATCATCATTTTTGCTGCTCCTGCTGTCTGGAAGGAACTTAATTTATTGTTGTTGGAATCGCATATTGCATTGTTCGCATTGGACTTGCATTTTGCTATTGCCTTGCTCTCCTTGCCTGGCTAGGAATATAGCATTTGGGATTCAGACATTTTGCAGAACTTGCACAGAACTCATTGAAATGCTGTTTTGTTTTGGTTTTTGTTTGTTTTTTTTTTTGGCAGTCAGCTGTTGGCAGTTGGCATTGGGTTTTTATTCTTTATAGACCCCAACTTGCCAAAAGTACAGTTGTGTACACTTACCATAAATGTAGATGTTCGAGTGTATTCACTGTTGCAGTCATTACATTTGGGTTATCTGCTTGCAGGTAGCCCTCAGTCGGCCTGATTAACAAATTCTTGGGTCCTGCATTGGTTGCTGTCCCTTCTTCCATGATGTCAGGCCGTCAGGGGTATAAAACATGCAGCCGACGCCATTACATCAGTTTTTCTTGCCCCAGATGTCAGGTGTCCCCCTAATGGGAAAGAATTAAATATAAAAGTACAAAGATATACCTCTAACAAAAAAGCAAATACACCAAAAAGGTTTTTAAGCATAGTAAAGGAAGGTAGAGGTACAGCCAAAAGAAGTTAGGGGGCTGGAGGGAGGGTAAAGCAACCAGGACTGCAACAGTGAATACACTCGAACATGTACATTTATGGTAAGTGTACACAACTGTACTATGTTCTTCATGTTTCACTGTTGCAGTCATTACATTTGGGTAGATTCCCAAAGCTATGGTTGGGAGGAGGAGTTTAGATAGCATTAGGGCCAGCTATAAGGCCCTGCAAGACTGCAGTGGCAAAGCCAGCTCTGGATTTAGAGAAAATTGGCAAATGATAATGCTTGGTGAAAATATGTACAGAACTCCAGGTAGCAGCTTCTAGGATGTCTCTGGTAGGGACGCCTCTGAGAAATCCTGTAGAGGGAGATGCAGCCCTGGTGGAGTGAGATCTAATCCCTTGGGGGATAGGTTTTCCATGGTGCTTATAGCAGAAATGAATGCAATGGCTTATCCATTTAGAAATGGTTTGCTTTGAAATAGCCTTCCCCTCTGCCCCTGCAGCAAATGCCACCAGCAGTTGTTCAGATTTCCTTTGAGGTTTAGTCCTGTCCAAGTAGAATCTAAGTTGTCTGTGCACATCTAAGGAATGCAGTATCCGTTCCCCTTTATTCTGTGGATTGGGAAAGAAGGTTGGCAAATGAATGGACTGATTAAGAGCCACACTGGATACCACCTTGGGCATGAAGGATGGATTGGTTCTGAGGGACACCCTGTCCGCATGAAAGATGATGAAAGGCTCCACTGCCATAAGGGCCTGTAATTCAGATACCCTTCTAGTTGAAGTGATTGCTAAAAGGAAAGCTGTTTTCCAAGAAAAAAGTCTGCAGTAGCAGCTGGCTCGAAAGGAGGTAGAGTGAGTTTCTCCAAGACAAAGTTAAGGTCCCAGGCTGTGGTTGGAGTTCTCCTGGGTGGTCTCAAATTTTTGGCCCCTCTGAGGAACTGCTTGAGCAGTGGATGAGAGAAGAGGGGAGTTTCTGTGTTATAATGAGCTGAATGGCTGAGGCATTGATTTTAATGGAGGAAAAAGACAGGCCCTTGTGAAGCATCTCAGTTAAGTATTGTAAAATCTGAGATAAATTGGGCGCTGCTGTGCTCATCCCTTGATATTGGTTCCAGGCCAAGAATCTTTTCCATTTTTCAGCATAAGATTTTCTAGTACTAGGCCTCCTTGCCTCTAAAATGATATCCATCACCGGTTTGTTGAGGGATGGTAAAGGAGAGATTAAGTAATTAGCCAGGCTGCAAGGTTCAGTCTTAGAAGCTGAGGGTGCAGAATCTGGTTCTCCTGCTGAGACAGCAGGGAAGGAGTCTGAGGCAGGTGCCATGGAGATAACCATGACACACTGCGCAGGAGGGGGTACCAGTGTTGGTGCGGCCAGTCTGGAGCAATCAAAATCATCCTTGGTTTGTCATGTTTGATTTTTAGTAGTACTTTGGAGAGCAGAGGCAGAGGGGGGAAGGCATAGACTGATAGGTTTTTCCATCTGAAGGACTGAGCATCCACTTTCCAGGCTTGTTTGTGGGGAGTCCTTGTGCAAACTTTTGTCCAGTTGGTAGTTCTGGGGAGAGGCAAACAGGTCTACATCTGGGCTCCCCCATTTGCTTGTTAACATGTTGAAAATCCTTGGTTCCAGTTTCCACTCGTGTGGGTCCATGAGGTTTCTGCTTAGTCTGTCTGCCAGTGTATTTAAAAGGAAGTCATTGAGACAGCTTACCATAGGAGGAGTCTTATTATTCCCAGATTTGGAAGTGGAGGCCCCCCACTGCTTAGTTCTGTGTGTCCCCTGGGACTGAAACCTGGGGTTTTTGCTGTGTCTGGGTTTGGCTTGAGAAGACTTGAATGGCTGGAAAGGACCAATTGTTAGAAGGCCAGTGCCTACTAAATCTAGGAGGCTGAACTTGTAAAAAATCTTTAACAGTTTGCATAGATTTAGCTTTATCTTCCATCTTTTTAAGAACTTTCTCAGCCTTGTTGCCAAACAGACGGCCCTGAGTTAAAGGAGCATCCAACAATTTAGCTTTAACATGATCAGGCAAAGATTGCTCCTTAAGCCAAGCATGCCTTCTGAGTACAGACCCAGTAACAGCAGCCCTGCAAGAGGCCTCTAATTAATCAAAACCACATTGCAAAGTATGTTTTCCAACTTGTTCAGCAGAATGCATTAAATCCTGTAATTCTTTATTTTCCACACAGTCAGGAATCAACATAATTTTCTGTTTAAGCAGTCCAATAACATGTTGCTGATACTTTAACATATGAAACTGGCAGTTTAAAGCCCTAATGGCCAAGGTTGCAGAAGTGTAAATCTTCTTACCCCATCTATCCAGTGCCCTGGAGTCTCTATCAGAAGGGGTAGGATTTTTAGCAGTAGAAGCCTTAATGCCCTTGGGCCCCTGTGAAATAGTCTCTGGATCTGCAATAGGATTTTTGAAAAGTAACTTGCGGGACTCAAGGACCCTGTAGTATCTGTCAGGTTTTCTGGGAGCAGGAGGCAGGGAATCAGGGGCCAAACTAGATTCTGAAAACGCATCATTGACAATGTCTAGTACAGGAGGAATAGCTAAAGCCCTATGCTGAAGTAGGAGAAGGAAATCCCTAAGCCTCTTTTTTGAATCAGAAAAATCCTGGCTTTCCCAGTGGAAATGCTCCCTTAGAGTATGTAAGGTTTCGCCAAAAGAAAAATCCTCAGGAGGGGAAGCAGAGGGAATGGAGTCCTCTGCATCAGAATCTTCATAAGTAGATAAGGGCAAATCCAGATCATCAGAAGAATCAGAAAAAACAGAATCCTGATCAGAAGATTCATAATCAACTTCAGTCCTAGGCCTCTTAGAAGGGAGGTGGCTACCCTTGATTAGAGTTATTAGATCTTCAGCCATTCTTATCATTTGATTTTTAGGCATAGAGGCCTGAGCATGTGGCCTGTGCGTAATTTTTTTAGGCATGGATCGAGATTTAGGCCTAAGTAAAGAAGGAAGCGTCAGTTTAATATGCAAGTCCATAGGCCTGAATACACCCTCAGAAGCCGGTGCCTGCACAGCAGCTCTGGATCCATCCAAGGTAGAGACATCCGCCGGTTCCATAGTTGAAGCATCTCGCAGCATACCGGATTCCGAATGGGTCTCAGTAGTGGCCTGCAAATCAGAAGTAGCGGGTATCAGGGGCTGCGAAAGCGCCTCACTGAGTACCGGCGAACTGGCGACTGGCTTAGGAGAAGCGTCGTCGGCAGATTTGAACCTCGGTGGCCTGTCTCTGTCTTTATCTTTGCATTTTTTCAGAATTCCAGTAGTCGGATGGCTAACCGATGACATTTCTGAATAATTAAACCAAGAACCGAAATATTTAGAGCTGAAAATTTACCGAGGATGGAGAGTGCGCTGATTAAATAAAGCTCAAAATCGACAGCAAGGTACGTCATGGTCAGGGCCTAGGCAAGGAATACAGTATGAATGAAAATATTTATGAGATATTTGCTTTCCACACGTAATGCAATTATTAACTTTTACTGACATTGGTAAGGAGCAAGAAAAAGTTTCCCCAATGGGCTACTTAGCTTTAGTTGAAGACTTCAGTTCTGAAACTCGAAAACGAAAATTTCAGGAGTCGGCCAACCGGCACTTGTGAACTGCTTCTGCTTTGGGCACCGCATGGCAAGAAAGACTGATGTAATGGTGTTGGCTGCATGTTTTATACCCCTGACGACTGACATCATGGAAGAAGGGACAGAGACCAATGCAGGACCCAAGACTTTGTTAATCAGGCCGACTGAGGGCTACCTGCAAGCAGATAACCCAAATGCAATGACTGCAACAGTGAAACACAAAGAACATCTTGCTGTTGCATTTCTTTAGACAAGGAGCTCAGCTGAGGAGTCAGGGGTGGAGAGGAACTGGAGTTTATTTTCTCCTGTTTCTGCACAGACAGACTCTAAAGTCTAGACCAGAGCAATTACTGTAGTAGAGAAGCTTTGTGCTGGGCATTTCTACGCAGCTGCAGACAAAGTGCTGCTTCCTTGGACATCCTTCAACAAGTGACCCGATTTGATCCAAGCAAGGGGTCAGTTCCCATTCTATTTTGGTCAGGACTGTAGCTGCCAGTTTGAAATTTCTGCCCTGCAACGGCATTCCTCTCATTGTTTGGATTTTTGCATAATATTTTCTGATTTTTTTTCCTCATTTTTGGTCTGTTCCTCAAAACTGGCAAATCAGGATTGAAGTCACAAAATAATGATGTGCATTTGAAATTCAGACTTTGTGATATCCTTCAGAAAATGCATGCTGAGACAAATCTGTTATTCTAGTCACTTTGTAACTTAATAAGAGTAATATGTAAAATCTGTCCCTATTTATGAGCCTCAGTCTAGATTTTGTGTGCTAAGATGTTGAAACATCTCTCAACTGTCCCTGATTGTGACTCAGATTTTAGCTCTGTCTCTCTTAATTAGGGTTGCCACCTTTTCAAATGCCAAAAGTGGGACATTTTTTGGTACAAATGTCAGATTTTGCAAGGCGAAACATACCCACGGCCAATACAAAGGGCAGAACTTCACTTTTTTGCCTAAATAAAAGGTTATACTTGTAGTATTTTAGTTGCTTATTCTGTTTCTTATAATATTTAGGTATTTCAGATACAGAATAACTGTTTTATGCAACTATTACATAAAATATAGGAAATCATTTTGTCCTAAAATCTCAGGACATTTACCATTTTTACAAATTTTTGCAGGACACAACTGCCCAAAGAGGGACTGTCCCTCGCAAAGTGGGATGGGTGGTAACCCTACTCTTAATCCTTCCTAAAACTGGTGACTTTTGGAGAGAAGATAATTACATTTAAAAAATAATGACAGTAATTACAGTTATACCAGGAAATGTACCTTAATTCACACTCTTATTCTGTCAGTGTCTCAAGTTAATAGTACTAATATTTTAAAAGTGTCCCTAATTGTCTCTGATTCTTTCTGGATTTGTTCCTGATTCTGTTGGGATCTTCCTGATTTGTTGAGAGCTGTGGGTATGCAGTGGGGAATATCGAGCAGCTACAACTGATGTCTGCAAAATGTCCACATGTTTTTCCTTTGTATCTCTTGGGTGCCTCACTAAGCTTGAGGTTTTTGGGCAAAGCATTGGTGTTCAAGGTCACTAAATAATAGACATTTGACTGTAAGACTTCTAGCCTTACAGGAAATTGCTAGAGTGATTTTTTTTTTTGCATTAGCATACATTTTCTGGTTTATAAGAGCAATATTTAAAATCTGATTTTTGACCATAGTCCCCATTATTTTTTGCATTGTCCAGATGTTTTGCTCCCGGAGGTTGAGAGGTATGCTACTAAGTAGTCCAGGTAAACTTCTGCCTGGAAGTTGTTTATCTGGTGGGGTATAGATTACTTTGGCTTATGTGAGTGTGCTTGTGGTATCCGAAGTGAGCTAAATGATAGCAAACTGTTTTCATGGTTAAATTACAGGTCTCTTTTTCTTTTTTTCCTCAAAGTTGTTTGTCTTTTTCTGATTTCTTTAAGAAATGTCATGATTAAAAATATTCAATGACAATATTACAGTTAGACCCAATTTTCTTCAGAAAATGGTATTGCAAATTTTACTTTCCAAGTAAACAGTAATAGAAAAATATCCCTTATCTTTGTCTGTGATCATTTTGTTTCCGATTCTTGATGTAGGTTTTCATTTTGTGCATTAGAAGTGTTGTGTGTGTGTGTGTGTGTGTGTGTGTGTGTGTGTGTGTGTGTGTGTGTGTGTGTGTGTGTGTGTGTGTGTGTGTGTGTGCATGTATGGTGTAATTATTTATTTATTTTATTTTTATTTATTTATTTACATTTGTTGACCGGGAGTGTCCGACTGGATGTAGGTCCATTTTCAGCGGAGGCCCGGGGAGAAAAGCTCCATAGTTAAAATAAACAGACAGTAGTTACATTGGATTACATAGCGATTAACAATTTAACATAGCAATTACTTACAACATATTTACAGATGAAGAACATAGTACATCAGTAGACAACTAGAATCTTTATCTGTGAAGTACATAACAGACATTAACAAATGTTACAATAAGAAGTTCCTGCTGTATAATAAGTACTAGGCTTATGAGCATCTGAGCTTGCTATAATCAAGGTAGTTAGTGGAGTGGAAAAAAAGGTAGTGGTTGGATGGGGTGGGTGATATTAGAGTGGGAGGTGGGAGTTACAAGGGCATAGCCAGCATGTTTTTAGGTGTGCTTTTAGTAAAGTTTTGAAGTGGGTGCATGATGGTATGGAGGTAATTGTGGGTGGGAGGGAGTTCCATAATTTGGCTATGGTGCAAGAGAATAGTGCTTCACCAGCAGAGTTATTGGCTTTAGTGATCTGCAAGTGATTTTTGTTGTTGGATCTTAGTGGTTTGGTGGTGCGATAGGGTTGGAGTAGATTCTGGAGGGATGGGACATTTAGTGGATGGTTTACTAGTTTGTGGGTGAGTGAGAGTTGATACCACTGAAGGAGGTGAGGGAGTTCAAGCCAGTCCAGTTCAGCAAGTGAGAGACAGTGGTGACTACGGTAGGATGCACCTGTGGCAAATTTGGCGATTTTGTTGTAGCAGGTCTCTAGCTTGTTTAGATTGCATTGCCTTAGGTTGGTATATATTGGGGAGGCATAAAGTAGGGTGGAGATAAGGTGGGAATTTGCTATTGAAATCTTTGCTGCTTGGTGAGAAGTTGCTTATTTCTGTATAACGCTCTTAGTTTTTTGTGGACTTTTTTATGGTCATGGATATGTGAATGTCAAATTTTAGTTTATTGTCTATTTCCACTCCTAGCAATTTGATGTGTTCAGTTGGGTATATAGTGGTGTTGTTTTTTGCTGTGATGTTAAAGTGAGAGTTGTTTTGAGTATATTTGGTGGGTTGTAATTGCATTTGCATCCTTCTTTTTTAAGAAAGAAACTTGGGTGATGCAGAGAAAGTAGTTGCAACAGTTTGGAGTGGGATAACTGGTATGTTATAGGCAAAAGAAATGTATCTGTACATAAGGGAATATAAATTGTTTGTCCACTCCATGTCCTATGGGGTGTCAAAAGCAAACTTGATCACTAGATCTGAATTTGATACTGCTGACTGCTAGAAAGGCTATGAAAATATATGACAGTGATATGCATCTAATAGTGATTTCACATCATACACCATTAGTAACCGCAATAAAAATGCAGGGTAATGAAATAAAAATGGGACATTGGTGCTTCCCCACCTATCTGTTAAAAAGAGAGGAGTTTAAGGAATGGGTAGTAGAAATTATTCAGGAGTTATTACAGAAGATAGAAATTTCTTCTGAAAATATAGACAGGGGAGTGGGATACAATTAAAGTGGAGTTTAAAAACAGGGTGGAAATAAAAGAAAAAGAGATATTAAGAAGTAACAAGAATTATTTAGAGGGCCTGTCAAAGGTTAAAGTATTACAGAATAAGAAGAATCTCACAGAACAAGAAGAAGCACAATTGCAGAGTGCTAAAAATAAAATAAGAGATTACCTTGGTAACATGCATGAATTTAGAAAGATTGTTGTTAAGCAGCTGTGTTTTTTTTTTTTTTTTTGATAATAATTCCAGAGCACAAAAACTTTTAGCACAATGGCTCAGGCAACA
The DNA here is from genome assembly GCF_019279795.1 of Protopterus annectens. NCBI lineage: Eukaryota > Metazoa > Chordata > Ceratodontiformes > Protopteridae > Protopterus > Protopterus annectens. The sequence continues at coordinate 1,352,133,610 of NC_056725.1, forward strand.
GAAATTAGAAATGTTTGCTGCCAAGCTTAGGGAACCTGCAACAAGGAAAAATAACTAGAGATCCTGTAGTGGTATTAGAAATGTTGTTGTTGTGTCTTTCGGCTTATCTCGGTTAGGGGTCGCCACAGCGGAACTCTGGTCCGCTAATGTTTGGTAGAGGATTTTTACGTGCCGAGTTACCAGCCCTGATGCACAGCCTTCAACGAAGGCACGCCCATTTACGTATGCCTCCACACAGAAGACACTCTAGCTGAGAATCGAACGGGACAACGTCTTGCTGTGAGGTGACAACGCTACCGCAGCACCACTACCGTGGGTTGTAGTAGTATTAGAAATAATTCTGAAATTTTATGAAAATCTGTACAAAGCAGAAGAATTTGGAAACCAAGAAAAAGTACAAATGGAAATGTTTATGGAAGACTTGAATATGCCAAAGTTAGAGATAGATGAGGCTTAATTGCTAACAGGATAGGAGGAGATGAGATAAAAGTGATGATGTGTTACCCATCTACAGGAAAGTCCCCGGGAATGGAAGGTATTCCTGTGGAAGTTTGCAAGCTAGGAGGGAAGAAAGTGATAAAGATGTGGAAGGTTTTCTAGTAAAAAGTGGAGAAGCACTGACATCCAGGAAGAAAGCAGTGGTGGCTGTAACACATAAAATGTTAAAGACCCATCATATCCAACTTCATACAGGCCCATTTTGATTCTAAACCATGATTATGAAATGTCTATATCTATAATGGCTAAAGGAATGGCAAAGATGATGTCAGAACTGATAGATATGGATCAATGTAGTTTTGTGGAGAAAAGGCAAACAGCTGACAAAATTGAAGGAACGATGATGATCCAGAGGGAAACAAAATGTAAGAAAATGCTACTGTTGTTGGTGGATCTTGATGCAGAGAAAGAATTTGACAGAGTAAGCTGGGATTTTATGAACAGGGCAATGGAACCATTTACATTCCCTGATAAAATTATAAAGTTGATAAGGAGGATATATGAGGGTTCAGAGAAGAAAATTAAAGTGTGTCTGGGAGGGGGGGTTCTTCTCTGATAAGTACTGTTTGAGCAGAAGAACCAGGCAGATGTGTCCTCTTTCCCCTTTGTTATTTGCATTATATTTAAAACCACTGGCAAAGAAAATAAGAGACTCAGAAATGCAAGGGTATAATTGGTATAGTAGTCAAGAAACTACAACTATTAACATACGAATGGGTAACCACAACATCAATGCCACTCAGAACAATACTATTACACTGTGTAGCAGCAGGACATGTCAGCCAGCCAGAACAGAACAATACCAAAAGTTTAATTTAATATTGAAAAAACACACAATGATTGAGCGCTTTTATCCCCCACCCCCAAATAGGGACTTCATCAGAATCAATGTTTAACAAGCTCTAATGCAGAATGGTGGGCAATATGATCTCAGTGAGACACAGAGGACTGGTGCAAGACCCAAACAATCAGGTACTGTTTCTGTTAATTGTGAAGCTTTTGGTAATAATTCTAAAGCTAATAAGAACACCAGAAATGTAGTTTTTGCAAGTAACTCGAAGTCTGGTTACACGAAAGTAGACTTTGATACATTTATTAACAAATCATTTCATTTTAAAGAGAACATTTTGGCATCTGGTACAGCTAAGAAAAATGATGATGTTCCTGATATTAAAAAGAACGGGACTTTAAAAGATCATATTTACACTTTCGAAAGTAAAATGTATAAAATTAAAACTTTGCAGATGGAAAATGCTTATTTGTTTGAATGTTTGCAGAAAAAAATAGTTCAGAAGGGATTAAGAGTATATAAAATTCCCTTTGGTATTGATTTTGATGACGCCTTATATTGTGAGTTTGTTGAAATGTTTAACAAGCACGGTTTGGAATCAGTAGAAAAGATAATTAAGTCTAATGATGCTAAATTATTTAGGTTGCTTAGTGAAGTGGAAACATTGAACAAAAATATCAAGAAAGACCTGTTATTTCCGCAATTACAGAATTTGTACATTAAACAAATCAGAGTGGTAGAGAATAAATGTGATAATCTTTATAAGAGAAAATGGAAAAATATACAAAGGGATAACTGAGATTATAAAGCTAAAAGAACCTATCCACTTCAGATTAAATCAGAAAGACAAACAGAAAGACAACAAGAGCATCTGGGTAGGAAAAAAATTAATTTTTCAAGGGAATGCCGCTTATACAGTTGATAAACGACAAGATTTTAATTATAAGCAACATGGTAATAGGTACAACAACAATTATTTTTTTTATGAGGAAAAGGACAGGGGGCATCCGATAGAGGATGAAATAGGGCATACACCATACCCACAAGAGAGGTACAGATGGAACCAATGGAGATGAGTGATATGGAAAATAAAAAAGATTAAATTGAATGTAATGGAGTAGTTAACACATACAAAGGGTACCATATATATAATTATTCAGATATAGCTCTTACAAAGGAACATTTTTCCTTATTTATGAAAGGGCTAAAGTTTGTTCCCACAAGAGGGTTTGATTACACTGACACTATTTTAGAATTGAAATTATACATGAGGAAATTAAAGCTGGCATGTTTTTTTAAGGATCAAGTTAATACTTACAATGAGAAAAAAAGTAAGGATGTTAAGACAAAAAGTACATTTAACTTACCTTTAGATTCTACTTTCCAAATATTGGAAAAAGCTATAATTGAAGATTTATATGCCTTAAAATTAAGGAAGATAAACAATTTAAAACATATAATCTTAACAATAAAGGAAGAGGTCTTGGACCAACTAAGAAGAGATAAAAACATGAAGGTCACGAGGCCTGACAAGGGAGGTGGTATGGTGCTTTTCGGCACACTACAGTATTCTCAAAAAGATTCTGAGATGTTTGAGTGATACAGAAACATATTCCTATGCTTCTATTAATGAAATAAACATTAGTTATCGTGGGATAGACTATTTTCTAAAATAATATTGGTTGGATGATAGAATTAGCAAAGATGTTTATGCATATTTAAGTGTTCGGGAACCAATAGTGGCCACAATATTTGGTGTACCAAAAACTCATAAAGAGCATGACAATCTCAGGTTCAAGCCTGTGGTGTCTGGACAAGGTTTCAAGATGTACCCCTTTGGTGTGGTGGTTGACAAATGGCTTAAACATGCATGTAATAGTACAGATCACCTTCTGAAAGACTCTTGGGATTTTCTTAGTAGGCTGAAAGTGACAGTGTTGGATGGAAATATGATATTTTTAACCACTGATATAGTTGAGCTGTTTATATGCATTCCTAGAGAGGTAGGAATGGAATTATTTCTTGATAGTATACAAAGACATACAAATTTTTCTCATGACAAGGTGAACCTAATAGCTGATTTCATGGGTATAGTTTTAGGTTATAATTACTTATATTTTGAGGGTGAATACTTCAAACAAAACAAGGGCGTAGCTATGGGGACATCTTGTCCCCCATATATGCCAACCTGGTGTTGTTAAAATGGCAATATAGTAAAGTGTTTAATTGTGAGTTATTTAGATATGTGAAAACCTATGTATATTTTTTGGATGATATTTTTATTATTTGGATAGGTACAGAGGCTAGGATTCAGGAGTTTATTGACTACCTGAAAGGGACAACAGAATGTTTTAAATTCACACATGCTAGTAATAGTGAAGGTATAAATTACCTGGATACATACATGCAAAAGACTGACAAGGGGTTTACATCCAATGTGTATAGAAAGTTGACTCATATTTAGAGTATACTAGTAATCATCCCCTCTTCCACAAGAAAAGCACTGTGAAGGGGCAACTTGTTCGAGTTGCCCGTATGACATCAGAGATGGAAGATGTGGATAGGGAGTTACAGAAGGTAGTAAATATGTTTTATGAGAGGGGGTATCCTACTGAATTAGTGGAAGATAATTTGGAATATGTTAGACAAGAGTGGGACAATAAGTATAAACTATTATTAGGATGTGTACCGGAAGAGAGAGAGTGTGACTGAAGAAACTAATTTTGAGAGAGCTATGGTCATTCCTCACTGGCCGAGAGCCAATCAAGTTAAGAAGACAATTCAGGATAATTGGGCTATATTGAAGGGTAATCCCACAATATTGTTTACTGTAGGAGCTAAGCCTGTGTTTGTGTTTAAAGCAGGAATTAATCTTAAGAGAAGTTTTGAACAAAATTCACATATTGGGCACTTAGACAAAATTGGCACCAGCAGATGTGGAAGGTGTTCACAATGTAAACATTTATGTGAAAGAAAGACATTTACACTGGGAAACATGCTTAAATCAGAAGTGAATCTTATGGTAGGGAATTGTCAAACTGTTGGGGGTGATATACCTTGAAGTGTGTAAATCCTGTCCAGCATATTACATAGGAAAGACAGAGATGTCTAAGAGACAGAATTTATGAACACCAGTATCAGATTTTAACAAAGAACCTAATAATGCACTGTACAAACATTCTTTAAGTTGCCCCACATTTAACAATTTTTTGTTTGGTATCTTAGAACGGGTAACATGAAATCCCAGGGAGTAGACTATAGAAGGTATATAGAGGAAAGGGAGAGTAAATGGCAAATACGACTACAAGCCATGCAAACACCAGGGTTAAATGAAGTGATTTCCCTGAAACCTATACTAAGCAGAGAAGCTGTTACGTAATTAAGATGTTTTAAAATGCATTTTTAACGCATTTTTGAAATGTTTTTAAATGCATTTTTATATGTAAAAGGTGCTTTACAGTATTGGCTTTTATTCATTATATGTAATCTATCCTTTGTGGGATAATGTTTATGTTTCATAAGGTGTATAATAGGCAATGGTACCTTTAAGCAGTACATTTTTAAATGTGAGGTCATATGACCATTTAGTATAAAAATGAGCTTGTTAAACATTAATTGATTCTGATGACATCCCTATTTGGGGGATGAAAGCGCTCAATCATCGTGCATTTTTTAAATAATACTTTTGGTGTTGTTCTACTCAGTCCGGCTGACATGCCCTGCTGTTACACAGTGTAATAGTATTGTTCTGAGTAGTAGTCAAGAAAAGTTAGCTTGTTTGTAGATGATATTATTTTATACCCAATACAATCAGAAAAGGGCATTTCTGGAACATTCTTAGACACTTTCAGGTCTTTTCAGGATACAACATTAATGAAAATAAAACAAAGGTAATAGCTGTAAACTATGTACCCACACAGAAATTGGTTCAGTAATACCTATATTTATGGGGATATGATAAAATTAATTACTTAGGTGGGAGGTTGGCTTTATAGTTAAGGTGCTTGCCTTACAGACACAAGGTGTAGGGTTTGATTCTGACACGGGGTAATTGGCCAGGCTTAAAATGGCCCACAAGGGCAGTTAGCCTAGTACTAATCTGTGAACCTGTGAACCTGTGAACCTTAGGAGTATGGATTAAAAAGATTTGGGAAGCCGCGGAGGTGCAGTGGTTAGCACTGCTGCCTCACAGCAAGAGGTTCTTCGGTTTGATTCTCGGCTGGGGTGCCTTCTGTGTGGAGTCTGCATGTCCCTCCCTGTGGTCACGTGGGTTTCCTCCAGGTGCTCTGGTTTCCTCCCACATCCCAAAGACATGCTGTAGGTGGATTAGACACTCTAAATTGGTCCTAGATGTGTGTGTGTGCCTTCTGTGGAAGGTCGGGTGCCGGGCTGGCAACTCGACACTGTAAAACTCCACTGCCAATTGTTCTGTGGACCATTGTTCCACTGTGGCGACCACTAACTGGGATAAGATGAAAGGAGATGATGATGGATTAAAACAACTAAGGATATGTGGGAAGAGACTAAAAAGATAATATAAAAACTGAGAAATTGGATGATCTATTTTATGGATATGGATGGCAAAGATAAGTAGTAAAAATTTTTTAGTCACTTTAGTTTTAGTTTCCTTCCAATATAACAAGGTACTTTGGGACTACCTGATTTTAAGGGATATTTCAGAGCTACACTGTTAAGACTGCTGTAGATAGCACAGGCAGAAAGCTATAATTCAAAGTGGAAATGGATGATTATGAAACAAGGAGTAGATCAATAAACAAGGAAGGACTAGGATGTTGGACATAAAGTAGCCAAAAGTATTCCAAGTACTCAGCCAATGAGATTCTGCCAATGGAGATTAATGTAATTAGGGTACAGACAATAGGCAAGAGAGGTTTAGAATTTACTGTAGAAAACTGGCAAAGGAACCAAGGTATTGGGAGAAAATAATTAGAGAAGGAAAGGTAACAATAAGAAGAGGTCAAGAATTCATTTGGACTGCAGGCTAGAGATTACCTTCCCTATCAAGGATTGATATCAGACCAAAGAGAAATAAATAGGGGGGATCCTAAGCAAAAGACCAACACCGGTAGACTTTTAATAGAATCTAAAACAGAAGCTGCTGTTAAAGGGATAATTAGTAGGGCATATTAAATATTGCATGATGACTATAGGAATCAGAGGAGATTAGAAAGGACTGGGAACTAAGATTATATAATCAATTCACACAGAAACAATGGGGGTATATGTATGGCTCCCAAATATGCAACAAAGTCTAGGAGATTTAGAATCTTTGCTTGGAAGTGTTTGCATAGGTATTTTTATATCCCAAGCAGACTCCAAAGAATTTTTCCTCAGATAGATTGAAAACATTGGCGGTGTGATGGGGAAGAAAGAGATCATTGAGAACATATTTTTAGGAGTGAAATGAGTTGGTAAGCTTTAAAAATTCCCTGCAAAATACTCTATCAGAAATACTGGGTGAGCAAATTGGTGTAAATAAGGAAATGAGTTTTTGACCTTTGATACAGAATCAGAATTGCTTAGACATAGTAAGGCCTTGATCAGTTTAATTCTGGTAGCAGCCAAAAAAGCAATTACTGGAAAATAGAAATCAAAGTCTAAACCAACTGTACTAGAAGTAATGAATATAGTAACAGAGACAAAACAACTGGAATTGAGATCTTTAGAAAAACGTAAGAGCAACTTTCATAGAAAAAAAATGGGAATTGTGAGACTAGTACATGCAAAATAATGTTTTGAAGGCAGAATGAGGCTTAAGGGAAGGCAGGAAGTGAATGAACTTTGTAATGTTTGACTGATAATGACTGTCTGTTTGCAAATTTAAATCTGTCACTATGGTTTGTTTTCATTTATATAAATGTATGATTGCCTATGCCATCAGTAATAGTTTAATAAAGATGTTTCTTGTTTAAAAAAACTTGTCTGCGAAACACTATGAGTGATGTATGGTTAAATGGGTTGGCCTTAATGCGTGTACATGATGACACTGATGTTATCACCCAAGTGCTGATAGACTTTGATCCATGTAACGATCATCAGCTAGAGTCTGTCCTAGGTGATGCAACCATCAGAATGATGCCAGCTAGGTATTCACTATTGGTTGTACATCGTCCTGCCTGCACTGACTCTATCCTCTGGATGACCTTCTCTTGGACGGGATTGCGGGCTGTTTTTTGCAAATGATTTAGGCTGCTATTGATGAATGCCTCCAAACCCAGACCAGCTAATAGTCCATCCCAGCTGGCTTCACCTTGGACTGAATTGTGGACTGATTATTGCAAATGGTTAAGGCTGCTTTTTCTAAATGCCAGAGCAGTCAGCAGCTTTCAGCATCAGTTAAGTCTGTCTACTGCTTGTGTGCGGTATTTGCAGGACCTCTGGGGGACTGGCTTGCTTCATGGCCTCCCCCTTGCACTAGATTGTTAGCTGCTTGCTGTGAATGACAGGTGACTTTGTGTGAGTGTGAGGTGTGGTGAATATGTGAGGTGTGGGGTTTGTCTGTGTGTGTGTGTGTGTGTGTGTGTGTGTGTGTGTGTGTGTGTGTGTGTGTGTGTGTGTGTGTGTGTGTGTGTGTGTGTGTGTGTGTGTGTGTGTGTGTGTCTCTGTAAGGTCACTAGAAGGTGTGAGGTATGGGTGTGAATGAGTGTGGGATGAGTGAATGGACCTCTGTGGGACTGGCTACCTTGATGAAGTACAGGGGCCTGTAGCAGTGTATCACTACTACTAAATTCCAGTTAAGAGTGACTGTGGACATCTCTGAAGACTCATTTTAGGTGGGGCAGTGTGGATGTATTACAAGGTGGAGTACTGCTGATGAAATGGGGGTGTGGCAGCATCGACATTGGAGTGGGAGGTAGTAGCAGCACACCTGACAGTACAAATGGAAAAAAACTGTTTACACCCCTGCTGGGTGTAACTGGGTTTCTCAGCAAAAGATTTAGCTATTTTATTGTAGGTTGTTTCCAACTTACTCAGTGTTGGATTTGAAAATTTAGAGAATATAGTTGAGTTCTATAGCAGAGCTGGAATTAGGAGTGTTTGGACAGTTGAAACTAATGAATGATCTGTAAAGTAAGGCTGTGCTTTATAAAGCATACTAAGTTCCTTTTTAGTTTCTGATAATATATATTTGTCATGATAGTCGAATTTCATTTGGTGGTCAATTATTAATCCAAGTAGCTTTGTATGGGTCAAGACAGTGCTGTATGTTAGTTTATATACATAGGATTAACAAATATGTTGAATCAAACAGGTCCTAAAATAGATCTTTTGTAGTAGGAAAGTGGAGCAGAAATCCTGGGCACTCAGAAAGTAGCTTATGAAACAGTTTAGAGTGGCTGTACTCATGTGACAGTTTGTTACACTGTTGTGTAATAATGAGTGTGAGAATGTCAAAAGATAAGTCTCTCCCCGGGATTCATGAAGCTTGCGCCAGGCGCATGCATAGCGTAGGCGTTATAACGCCAAATATGGCCATCGAGTGATTCAGGTACAATCTAATTCCACGTGCACTACCGGCGTACGCCAGATCTGCGCAGCCCCCGGCATAGGTATGCAAATCACCCCATGTGCAGTGTTGCACCATGCAAATGAAGGCATATAGTGGTGCAGGCGTAGCGTACGCCCACGGAAATGTAAACCAAAAAACACGGTTTACATTTTCCCAAACATAACATCGGAGCTATGGAAGAGGGCCAGACCCAGGTATCACAACGTGAACATATGCCAATGGCGAAATACACAGCCAATGGCATAAGAAAAGATGCACAACACGTAAATAACAACATTTAATGTCATGTCCACAGTAACGCACAGCAGAACCACAGGGCATGTGTGCAGAAGCTGTAACATAAAGAAATAATATAAAAATGTCATAAAATCGCAACGTAATAGAAATCAGGTTTACAGCATAACACACAATGGTAGGCATGGAACACCACAACCAAGGTGCAAGGGTTGCTAAGGGCTTGCGATAGTGTTCGGCACGGTAACTATGAATTAGTAGTCAATGCCATGCAAATGAGGCAGATAATACTGAATCGCAAATGTCCCGCTGGAGGAAGGATGTACCATACGGTGCAGCGGTATAACACCGAGGAGTGGCTCAGAGGAGATACATGACATCAGCAGAGGTTTGTGCCACTGTAGCACTAAGCACATTGGAGCATTGCAAATCTGGCCTGTCCGTTGCTAAGCAAAGCTGCAGGATAGGGGTGGGGAGGAATCGTTTAGCTGAGAGCACACATGGTGGCCAAAAGCGCATGTGTACGAGGATGAAAACATGCCCGAAACCCAGTAATCGGACGCATGTGCCGCAAACAATAGCAGAAACAGGAAGGTCAGGGGAAGGAAAGGAAATGCGGAAGTAGGATAATTGGAGTACTAATGAGCAATCAACACCAATCAACCCACGAAGGCCAATCGACGGCAGCTGACAAGTCCACTTGCAGAAACCTGCAAAACAGGATAGGGGAGGCATGTGAATGCAAAGAAAGGAGGAGGGTATTGGATTGCAAAGATAGGAGACCTGACACAGCAGAGCAAAGCAAACCGACAGCAGACCAGCAGTAGCACACATAACGCAAGATACGCCAGGTCCAGGAAAGCACAAATGAAAGTAGGCTGCAGGATGCAAGCCAGAAAATGGTAGGTGCAATGCGCAGAAATGTAAAGGGAAGGTCAAGAGGTAATCCACGGCAGGCAAATGTAATTTAACACCAAAGGCACCACAATAGTAGTTCCGGCAGTAAAGCACATAACATAACCTGTAGCTACGAACGTACATACACACCCCATGACATCATCGGTGTTCACAGCACAATAGTATAAAGTGTGTAAGCACCCAACACACACCTGTGTATTCCCAAACACCGCACCATAGGTGTAAACACACGGGAACTTTTAAAATGTACATGTTGGGAGCTGCCATAGCTGTGATTCATCAGCATGTGTTAGAGACTGACGGTGTTGTGGAGGATGATGCCGACAACCACCGCAGGCCTCGGAGGAGAAGGAGAGTGTTCAGACCAAGGGTAACCTACCAGGGGCTACATGACCTGGAGATAGTAGAGCATTACAGGGTGGACAGGGACATCTTACAGCAAATAGTGGAGCTGTGCCGGCCATGCCTGAGAACCAGAAATAACAGAGGGGAACCCATACCAGTGGACACGAAGGTATGTGTAAGCCTGCGAATACTGGCCACAGGTACCTTTCAAAGGCCAACTGGAGATATAATGGGTATCTCACAGGCATCAGCATCCAGGGTACTACACCAGTTCCTGGATGCCATGTTACCACATGCCTATGAGCAGATATACTTCCCCAGAACTCAGGAGGAGTTGGCCAGCAATATGCGTCACTTCCACCGTGTGGCACAATACCCGGAGGTACTGGGTGCGATAGACTGCACGCACATACAAATCAAGTCACCACCCAGTGAGCAGGGTATGCGCTACATAAACCACAAGGGATTCCACTCCATCAACTGCCAGGTTGTGTGCAATGCCCAGGGCATTATCATGGATGTGTGTGCTGGCAGCCCTGGAGGCTATCATGACTCCCATATCTGGCATGCCTCACAGCCGTATCAGGTATTTGTCAGGGGGGACATCCCACATGGCCATCTCGTGGGGGATGCTGGATATGCACTGGAGCCGTGGATGATGACTCCCATCAGAAATGCACACACACCCATGCAAGAACACCATAATGAGGCACACGCATAAACCAGAATCATCATAGAGCGTGTGTTCGGGATGCTGAAATCACAGTTCCGGTGCTTGGATACATCTGGTGGAGCCTTGCAGTACTCTCCAGGCACGTGTGCCCACATCGTCATAGTATGTGCCATGCTACATAATATGATCCTGGAAGCAGCTGCAGCAGGGACAAAATGGTGAAGGCCCTCATAGCCCACCGCAATGCCAAGGCCAGTACAGGCACAGAAGGATTCAGACCATGAACACACTGTACCAGCCCCAGTAGGCAGGCGGGCGTGCCCAATATGCCTATGCCTTGGCAAAGAGGGAATGTATAGCACATACACTGACCATGTAGGCCCCTATGGACTGACACCTCTCCACCTGCACACACAGTAAAATGGATGGCACACAAACATGACCACCTGTAAATTGTAATGTATAGGTGGCCCATTGTGTGACTCCTACATAGGCAGCCCTCAAACATTGTAAACACAACAGCCAGTGCAACACGGAATGCCAACACCTGAACAGTACATGAGTCTTACAGCATATGGTGGTGCTGTGTGCCTGTCACGTTCCCGCCAGATATATATATATATATATATATATATATATATATATATATATATATATATATATATATATATATATAGATATATATACATGTACACATATGCATATATATAATACAGATAGAAAGGGCAATAGAGGGATATATGGTGATATAGATGGATTCAGCGATATCTGCAAATATGATAGATAGTTCAACGACATTCATAACATCTTGGAGGTACAAATAAATAGGATACTGCCAACCATGGAATGTGTAACATACCGACATGCGTAACCACGAGGCTGAAAGACCGATAGAACACAGTACTGGAACAGTACATCCGTGAGTAATAGTATGATGATATGAAGGGACGGTTAGTCACCGCTGATGGTGTCGCGGTCCACATAGGTACTGTGTTCAACTGTGTCTTTGAGTGCCGTCGTCTGTGTAAGTGTGCGTTGAGGGTGCCGTGTGCATTTCTGTGTGACTGTAATGTGTGTGTGTCCGCAACATGTGTATGTTGGTGCCAAGTCAGAGGCAGACCAGTATGGTAGGTGTGGGTATAGCTAGCCGTAGGCATACGGTTACTACCTGTACCACAGTAGGAGGGACATCCCCACCTTGGACAGGCGTGTCCTGACATAAAACAGTACAAAGGGCAACTGTCCGAGATGGTAGGACATAAATATGTCCCATATATAATGTAACAGTCGTATTTAATAGTTATGCCTGTATGTAAGAAACTTAAATGTTACATGCAATATGATAAGTATCCAAAGTCACAACAATAGGTATGTAGTGAGGATAAAAGTATGTGCTACCTGTGTACTGACCGTGGCTACGTGTTGGCCTGTAAACACTGCTTTGTGTCCCACAAGTGTCCAACAATGACCATATGATAAGGTGGCAACCCATGGCAAACAGGCTCTTTTAACAACACAACCACAATGACTGCAAATATCTGGGACAGAAATACAAGGGATAGCTGTCACCTCCACATATGCCCTGATATATCACTGCAATTACGGAGGTATACAAGTAGCAAGCTCACCTGCAGACGATATAGAACCCAATTAACAATGGCCCAATGTACAATCCCATAACATAAGTCTACTAACTGTTAGCTCTCTAATCAGGGACGGAGCCCACACACATATATACGGATTATGTAGAAATGCAAGGCCCACAAACCGTATATGTTACGTACAACCACCGACATCCCCCACACTAGAAACTGAAGCAATACAAACTGTAATAGCAGCACAAACATCCAGTCAGTCAATTACATCTGCAGAACCCTCAACATACCGTGAGAGACACAATTAAAGGCGACATGCAATATTGCAGGCGTTGTATAATGGAACAAACAGCCATGTTACAGGTATTGATTGCAATACTCCGTTAACAGATGTCGGGATGACAGGTACACCCACATGTTGAACCAAATACTCTACCTGTCACACACAATCCACGGGGACATGAATCCAAACTATACTTGTCTCCATGCATAGCAGTTGCAGTTACTCATAACAAAACACAATACAGACCGTCTCCCCGAAGGTAGGGCAAATAGGCAACGCCCAAGTGGAGAATCAAATTATACCCCACTGTTGCCGCGTAATTGGTGAATGGAGTAGTTGCACAGCTGATATGCAAGTAATTAGTCACTCAGGAACACCAATTGGCGGGAAGAATCCACATGTTTCAGGTATCGACGTATATAAGGATGACTTGCCAGACATTCAAACCGTATGCTCATACCGAAAAACAGTTGAAACACTGTGAGAGAGATAGAAATGAAACGCCGTAACGACAACAAGGTATGTAGAACGCCCGATATGTAAGGTTATGTATAGCATGATCTGTATTAATTAGTTTTACTGTATGTATAGCCTGGTTTGCATTAATTAAACGTGTCCGCAATGCATAAAGTGGGGAAAGGTATTGATGTAGTGATGTCTTGCTGAGCATACTAACGCTTGTAGAATCTGTGCGTCCAGCAGTGGGACACAAGGTACACAGCACAGACACCAGAAGGGATGCTACATGAGGCCATTAAACAGAACAATGCCATACAACCCACCGTCAGTGGTAGGGTATGTCCAACAAGGACGTGCCATAGCAGGGGATAGTATATGTTGATATACTGTCACAGCACGCATGTGTATGGGTAAATAACATTAATGACATATGTAAGGTGGTCCTGCTGAGCAAGTATGCTTTGCATTATGGGATAATATGTGAAATATGTGTAATGTATAGTATTATAGGTAGATATGACAGATATTCTACACAGCATAACAGGCATATCATGCATACCACAGGTACCGTCTATTGGTATGTACAATAACAGGATACATATGGCCTGTAGGTATGGGACATAGTAATAGCATGATAGCTAATCTAAATGGAAGGGCTACCAAGTAACCATGCACAAAGGACATGTAATAGCTGCACAGGTGCATAGTGGGGTACTATGCAGTCTGTCAAGTCCATGTGTAAGCACAACTACAGTGTTCACACTACTGGCACCTCTCCAGGGTAGTGTCCTGTGAAGAGCAGAGCCAGGTGTCACCTGCATCACTGCACAGTACAGCCACTGCAGTGATCCCAGGCCTACATGTGTCTCCCAACCACCAAGGGAGGTATCACATGAACAGTGCTACTGAGTGTCCCTGCATGATGTACAGAGGACTTATGTTCCACAGCATGGTGAGTGTCCTGTTTGGGAATGTAACCCAGAAGCACATCACACTCATTGTGGCGTGTGTGCACATATCCATGAGCATGTTGCTCACAGTGGCCTCTGCTTATCTTGGTTATGAGGAGTATATCCATCAATAATGTTGTGGACATGGGCCCTGTCTGATCAGCAGAGGTCACCCCTGAGTATATAGTATGCAAATGTGTACAGATGTGGTGTCCGTAGTGCAGCCGCATATTTAAACTGTCGGAGCTCAGTAAACGTCATGGCGTGTTAATGTTGTGGCATGTAAAGCTGTAGCTGTTGTGTAAGGTACACCCTAAATGGGGTGGTGTACCCTTGAATGTGTGTAGATGTCTTGAGTTCAGAGGTACAATGGGTGCCTATGTACCAGTTACACACCCAGTACAGATAGGTGTGGCCACGTAGGAGGATATCCGCGACAGTGGCAATACAGTAACCACAGGAGTGGGTGCGACATATGTGTGTACTGCAAACATGTACAATGTGATATGTATGTAGGGGACTACCATCCATGTGATAGTCAGTGGGTGAATGGTGTAATGCAAAGGTGATGTGCATGCACCTTGTGTCATGCAGCTTGATGCCATGATAGTCATATTATGTATCTGTCACAGCGACACCCATAGGGTTGGAGCCAGTATCAGCTGGTGGAACAATCATGGCGCTTGGTATGTAGGGGTTCTAAAGCTAGGCAGGTAAAGTCCCCTGTGCCAGCCTGTTCCGCAGGGAAGCATATACTAAACATGAGGGGCCCTATGACTGAGGACTGTGGTATGCCAAAGTACCTGACATGTAGTAGGTACTATGGCATGCTGGCCTCACTGTGTGTCCTGTCCATGAGCCACATAGCATAACATCCTGAGACACAGGGTGCGATGTGCAGGTGGATGTGTATGTTGTCAATACCAGAATGGGGAATGGTGCTGAAAGGCAATGAGAGGACAATGTAGGATGTGTGGACTCCTGTACCATCAGCAACTGCCCTGGTAACTGTATGAAAGGAGTCCACCATGTGTAGGGGCCATGCTCTGGCCTTAACAAGCCCAACCCGGGTGGCAGCAGAGGACGGGAGACCAACAATGTCTCTGAGAATGACGTCCTTGATGATGTGCCCCATAGCCACGCAGAACAGTCCAGTCAGGTGTGTAGGACTATAGTCCCACTCGTGCAATGCGGTGCCACCTGTGTGTAGTGTGATAAATACTGCTGTGTGCCATTCAGGGTCTACAATGTCTGAAACAAGGCTATTACTGACTATGGTGGCCTAGTGGGGAGACAAGTAATTCAGAGGTTGGTGGACATCACAGCCAGTTGGAAGGTGACATGGGGCCAGTGTCCCAGGACACATAGAGTGTAGGTCAGTACTGTGTAGGTGTGACCACAGGGACACCACAATGTTCATGTATGGATTGCGGCCCTATAGTGAGTGAGAGGGTGTACTGTCAGCATTGAATCCTTCCTCCAGCATGTTGCCAACAATAGCTGGGTCTGCAATGTTCCTGAGTGACTGTTGTATGTGACAGCAGATGTGGGTGTTGCCATCGAATACTGACATACCACCATAATGCCTGGTGGTACACCCCGGAATGTGTGGCAGTCATGTTTACGTAGCTAGTCTTGGAGTATGTGATGAGGGACCCTGTGGCCCCACCACGGCTGACCAGTGAGCCACCCCACACATGGGAATGTACACCACTGTGCAACAGCCTACACCTGTTGTTGTACATCATATGTCCATGGAACATGACCACCAGAGTGGCGTCTGTTATCTGGTGTGTACCATCATGGCTCTGTGTGGAATAGCATGATCCATGCAGTTGTGTACATGCTAATTAAGTGCACTGGGGTATGTGTCAGCATTTGTATGTGCATTGTCCATCTGCAATGTGTCATGATGTTAACAACCCCTGTCAGCAGATGTCTGTAGTAAGTGTAGTAGTACACATGTACTGTGTATGCTGTGATGGGTGTGTTGCCGGGATTTGGCTAACAAGGTAGATTAGCATATGTTTGGAATCCACCAATGAGGGGATAACCCCAGGTGTGTAACACCAGTCACATGGTGGTAGTGTTCATGCCAAGGGTAATGTAGGTCTTGGAGGTGGTGTGTATGTGTTGATCCAGCAGAGTGGAGGGTATGACTCATGGATGTGTTGGTACATGAGTGGCTATCCCAGTGAAGAGTGGGGTAGTGTCAGTCACACATCAGTAGTAGCTGAGGCCCACTGTCCACTATACCACCATAGAAGGTATGTTACCCGTGGGGTATGATGTTGACTCTGTCACTTGTTACAATGTGTATAGCGGTCCCGGACACAGTTAGTTGCATGTGGAGCACCTCTGATGCATTGTGCTAAGCAACTTGCCAGGATGTGAGCAAAACATAGTGGGATATGGGAACCCCTCAGCTGTGGGTGTGCCGGTCCAGGTATGTGCCTGGAAGGTATGGTCCGTCTACAACCTGTCATTGCAGGTGTGCTCTGCAGAGCCTACAGGCAGGTCCTAGTCACTGCAGAGATGTTGGAGTGGTGCATTATAAGGTGTGCCGTGCCTGTGTGCATCACAGGGGAAGATGCAAGCAATGTGTCACATGACCCCATGTCGCGCATGCCAGTTACCGCCCTGCCGGTGACAGTTATTGGAAACTGTGCAGGACAGGCAGTATAGCAGCAGCAAGAGCCTAGCATGTGAGCTGTACTCCCAGGGCTGACAGGTGCAGGTCATCTGTGCCACAGCATTGTGTTTGACCAGGACAGTCATAGCGGACAGATACCACATGCCTGTGGAATGACAATAGGAGCATAGGCAACTGTTGAAGTGACACAGTCGGTCATTGTACAGTGGTATCGTGTCTGGATGAATGCAAAATGCTCCCCAGGGCTAGGCCCACACACTCAGGGCTATAAGACTGGTGAGCTATTGCATGTCCCTGCACACGTAGTCTGTGAAGTGGCATCACAGGGCAGTCACACTAACATGGCGAATGACAGACATATCGTACCTGGTGAGGTGTGGCATGGGTGCATAGGTTAGGTTGCAGAAGCAGTTACCCGACAGCAAGATGTAAGCGACTAATGCCTTGTGTAGCCTGCTGTGTGGAACTGCAGTGTGACACCCTACAGAGTCAGCTATGACTGGTGTGTTGTGAATGTTATAACACACTATTGGCTGTATGTGGTGGGCACACATGAGTCTGTGGGCTATAAGCTGGTGATGTTGTCTTCCATGATGGGGCTACCTCTGGTGCCTACAGTGAGTATGGAGACATACTGCACAGGTTGTCCTCGTAGGTGTGGCCAGTGGTGTAGATTATGTGAGACTATGTGATGGGTGGGGTGTGTTGCGAATGTTACACATCCCCAAATGACTGTCAGGTGCAGTCAGGGTTGGCGACAGCATTACCCCCAGCCATAGCTGTCAGCCTCCTGTCCCCAAAATGAGGAACATTAGCCCTCATACAGTGTGACAAATGGGTGAAACGTGGAACACTTACAACTGGCTTACTAACAGCGTCAACTAGGAAGGGCGTATGATGGCTAAATTAGGCTGGTCTTACGTATAAAACAGATATTCCAATGAATTACTATGATTCTCATCTATCTAGCCATGGCAAGCAGGTAAACTATGTACAACAATGAATGTGTCACAGACCCTTACAATGTGGAACCTTGAGGAACATGCACCTTTTAGAACCCCAAATGAGGTACGTTCCCCGTAATGAGGTACACCTGAGAGCTATGGGCCCAGCACGGCTGCAGACGTGCATCCCCCACAGGCTGTAGTGCCGTATGTTGGGAAGTGAGCATTGAATGTGTACATGAGACAATTGCTCTATTGCCACATGTACGACATATCCCTCATATAGACAGGCAGTAGCAGTGGTACGTGACAGTTGGACATGCCTGCATATACAACCATGTCCCACAGGATATGTGCATTACGTGTGTACAACAGCTGTCGTACCTTAAGCAAGCTGGGAAGTGTAGGACAGCCAGTTTAAGCGCACTTGCATTTCCTTATTGTGGGTTACGCACAGGCGCGCATGCATATCCTTATTGTGGGTTACATATGTTTACTAAGTCTTTGTGCTTACATGGGCTTTATTACTTGTGACAGTACCAGTAATTATCTGTAATACAGTTAACGGACATTTGCGAAACACACGTTCACCTTTACATATTTAACTGTCTGTACAGCACAGACGCATTCATTACACTTTCACATTATATGTGCTGTAGTCGTTGTTCAACCGGGACTGCATTCACGTTGGCTGGATGCTGTAACCACTATACGTTTGGTGTTCTGACTCATTTATATGCATACCCATAGTACATAGCTACATTAACATATGCCTCACCGCTTCACTTACGTCACAGGCATCCATTCTCCTGCTGGGAGAAATGCGGTACTACATGTTACACATTCCCTATTCCCTACTGCTCTGGACCCACGCTGCATATTTCATCACTGCAGGGATATTCAGAACCCAAAGGCTTATAGTCCTGACACATACAGGTCTTTAATTGTCAGGGTGTTCACGTGGTGATCTGGGTTTAGGCTTGTCCACCTGGTGAACGGAACTGCCCTGACCGTGTTCAAATGTCAGACAAAGCACATGGACAGGGTTTGTCCATTTTAAACATTTAATCTGTGTTTACAGACACAGGTGTCTGGGCACCTGTCAGCAGCTTATGATGTTGGCAATACATAATATGGGTGGGGGCGGTTACGATACATAATCCACGGTGATTGGTGTTCCCATTCACGTTTGACTATTTCCTGTATTCATTCTTACGAGGGTTATTATTTTGCACATGACTTAACTATGAATTAACTAGGGGTATGCAGTAGTACAGTCAACATATGTGACGGCTTGTTACAGTATATATGTACGGACCTCTGTAATACTGGGGACTACCCCATATCCTTCACAGCATTTCCTGCTTATGTACATACTATTATTCCTTGAACTTTAGAAGCTTGTGAGAGCAGTAATTGCATCTGTCCCTATTTGTCCACCCATCCTTTTAGGCTTTGTCCAGGTTTTGTTGCTGTAATAGGTTGAGAGGTGGTGTCGGTATGTGATTGAGTTGAATATATACTGTTGATAATTCAGTGGGGAGTAGGGTTACCACTTGTTCCTCTTTGCGAGGGGAGGTCCCACTTTGGACAGTTGTGTCCTGCGATGACACCTAAGACATGGCAAATGTCCTGTGATTTTAAGACAATAATATATTTCTTCATTTCTGTACTAGTTGCATGATACAGGTATTTTGTATCTGGTACACATAACTATTATTTGGGATAGCATAAGCTATTCAAATGCTATGGCATTAGCTTTTATCTTGGCATACACGTGTAATTCTGTACTTTGCACAGGCCGGGGGTATGTTTTATCCTGAAAATTCTCACATTTCTACAAGGGATGTCCCACCTTGGCCATCTGAACAGGTGGCAACCCTAGTGGGTGACCTGCATGGTGGACAGCTGTTTCATCCTGTGTAGTATGAATTACATGTCTGTGTAGATACTGACCAGTACCATGACTACACATACATGTTTGTCCAGATGTGTACAGTAATGGACACCGTGGCGTGTAAACAACTCTGAGGTTTCAACAGGTTACTTATCCCACACAGGATGTGCACACATTTTGCCGTAACATTAACGCGCGGCCATTTGGATTTACGTACCTGTAATGGGATGTTTACAAATGTGGGATACATATTTGCAATCCGGACACTGCCTAGGACGATACATCCTACTACATATGGGGAATACCCGCTATGTGTAGGTGTACGGATGCGCAAGGCTGGTAGCTGGATTTGGTGGACATTCGGACATGGGTGCGGGTTATGTGCTATACAGGGGTTGTTGCGTATTGCATTTGCATGCATGGGTTCTACTTTTGGATATCCCGGTTCCGCATATAGCATCCTATGTGTATGTGACGGTTACGTTCCTGTTCATATGTATAGCACATTTTAATATACATATGTTTGTGTGTGTTTGGTATACAATATGGACTGTCAGGTTTCTTTACGGTTGTTATATAGCCACAACTGCCCTGCTGTGTACTATCACTACCATTGTGGGACTGCTGGTGACCATACCCATGGGGCTAGACGTGTGTATTGGTGGCGCGCTGACATGATGCGCTTCACTTCCACTGGGTATAGCTTCTGACAGTGCAGTACATTATGGACACACGATTTTAAATGTCATTTGTTCCATGGACGGAAACTTATATTATGTTGCGTGCATTTCTGTTTTGTTCTCCATTTTGTGTGGCCGGGAACTGTCTTGCATGCTTTGCATACGTTTCATTATCCACGGACACTGTTAGGTGCGATTACTATTGCAGGCAGGCTATAATATTCAGCAGTTTAGGTTGCTCATCGCCAGCCGACACTGACACGCCTCCGGGCACAGCTTAGTAATGCCCCATGCACTCGCGCATGAGTCCTATGCACGTGGATGTGGTAGCGGCGCACCTTCATTAATATGCATATGGCACTACTACACCATTTATATGCTGCACGGCCGGTGCAGGCCTTACACCGGCCTTGCGCCCAGCTTCATGAATCCGGGGGTCTATCTTTTTTACTTTTTCTTTAATTTAGGAAAGTTAGCAGTGCTGATTCTGAGCTGTGGTTAGGGAGTAAACCTTGTTGCTTTGGGGAGATTACATTGCTTGTCTGTGAATACATTTTTACAATTTTTCATACAGGTCATACAGTGGCTATAAGACAATAATGGTTCCACTGAGGGACCACATTTGTGCAGAGGAATAATGAAGCACAGCCTCCACTTAAGTGGGACACATTGCTCTGAAATAAATCAGTTTATTCGTATACCAATAAGGTAGACAATAAAACCTGCTACAGTATGAAGATATTTTCATGGTAGGTTTCTAGGGGGAGGGCAGTTGTTTTTAGTTTAATTAATAGATTTTGAGTTTGTTTCACTGAGACAGGATGAAATGTAAAATTTCCTTGGTTGATTATTTTGACATTAACAACTAGCTGAGGAGGGTTGTGGATTTATCGTGGTAGAAACAGAATTTGTGAAAAGAGAATTCAATTTGCAGGCTGCGATATGATAGCTTTCGTCTTGATCTGAAGTTGGTTAGTTTTGTTTCCTGAATATTATCAAACTGCTTTATGTCAGCATTTGATTCATTAGAGCCTGTGTTTCTGAAGTTAGCCGTGGTAATTTGTATATGTTTCTTTGCAATAGAGCTTGTGAGTTTAGCATTGTAAGAATGTATTGTTAAAACATTTTACTCTCTCAGGCTGCTCCCTGGCATAGAGGAATGAAGCCCTGACTATGCTGAGTCCAAAAAGTGGCTTGGTTACCTGAAGGAGCTTGTAGAGGAGATTGGGAGGGAGTGGCCACTGCTTGCTGACTCATCCTGGGGTGAAGCCAGTGGTTCTGACTCATCACATGGTGTTACCCAGGAGGACAACAAGGTATTTACCCCACAGAACTCGAACACATCTAGCTTATGCTACAGTGTGCAATTACACTTTGAGTTGAAGTAATCCTTTGGGGGGCAGCAATACCAGAATTTAAAGGAGCTGTTTTAGGGCAAGGGATGCTTCACTAGGTGACAGGCTAGGCTACACCACTGGATCAGCAAAGTTGACCCACCAGCTATCCCGTGATTCTTGGTGTCAGCAGATGAATTTTCTGGAGAAAGGAACACATGAACCATAGGATGTTGCCTGCCCAGGAATCCACATCTCCTGGGATCGTGGAACAAATCGTCCATTTGGGTGCATTCAGATAATCTACTGGGCTCTGTCATACAGGGGTGCAAACAATGAATATCTCATTTAAGTGTAGAAAATAATTTGATGATTGCCAGGCACAGTTTAAAAGCAAAAATCTGAAGCTAGTTCCCAGGCAATCTTTTTTTTACTTATACTATCAAAAACACGCATTGGAGCTGAGGGAGCACTTTTTCCAAATGGCATAGATTGAATGATAGTTACTTAGTATAGCTGCAAAAGCATGAGAGGTAAAACATTTTTTTTTTTTTTTTTGCAATTAAGTTGTTAGTATCCAGTCTGGTAAGCTTTGCCTGTCTGAGGGTTTGTTTACTCTAGTAGTTTATTTAATTCTTTGTATAACTCCATGTAGATTATTGAAGTACATTGTGCAATGGTGATCTTTTTTGTAACTTTGTCCACTCTGTGTTGAAATCTCCTAATATTATGGTATTTCCTTACAGCTTTAAAGTATTCCATGGTGAATGTTTTCATATCAGGTGATATTTTGGTGCGTGTGTGTGTGTGTGTGTGTGTGTGTGTGTGTGTGTGTGTGTGTGTGTGTGTGTGTGTGTGTGTAGTTATTACATAGATTTTTGGAGCAATTTACCTTGAATTGAGAATTGAGATAGCTTTATTTCTGCCTTTGTGATGTGACAGGAGATATTTTTGAGTGTAAGTGGTTTGAATATAATATAGCTATTACACCTCCACTTTCAGAGACTCTTGTCAATTCCAATTATGTTAAATCCAGAAAGAAAAATGTATTTGTCTTTTATATTTGTTTGTACTAGGTCTCTATAATGCTTAGCTTGTCAGGTTTGTAAATTTCCTTCCAGGTATGATTGTAGGAGGCATTCTGGGCAGGATTGTAAATGTTATGGATAGCTACACTTTGAGAATTTGGTCATGGGCTTTGTTACACATTTCTACTGAGAAGAATATTACAAGTGCTAGGAGATGCACTGTTTGGTATGCTGGACGAAAAGTGCTGAATGAACTGATGCCCCTGCAGTCTTGAGTTGAGAAGGTAATTACTATTATAGTGTAAATAGAATGTCCACATTCCATTCACAGAGGTTCATAGTTTCATGGGTAGTTACTGGACATACAGTCCAGGAGACCATTAAGGAGCCTAGCCCAATTTCCCAACTATCTAAAGGCACTATCTAGTTAAGTGGCTTGCTCAGAGTCACACAGTAGGCAAATGGAGGCTGAGTGAATCAAACCCTAGACTACAAGGATCAGCTTGTTAACAGCTCACAGTCTTAATCCTCACTGCTAAGTGCCAGAGAAAAACGAAGCTACCTATCTATTTTGGCAACAGAGCCAATAACCTTCTTGTCTTTCAGCGCCAAAGGCAAACAAGTTACCATTCAACACGGTGCAAGTGAGAGATAGTCACAGACACTCCTTAAAGCAGTTACCAGAACAGACCCACCTCCCTTTCTGTCCACATTAGGAATAGAACTCCTTGTTAGTGCCCTATAAATGAGTAAGCAACATTGCATGATGCATATGGCTCAGCACTGCACTGGCTCTACAAGCGATTGCTCTCTGGGTCATGTGTTGAGCTAACCTCTCAACCTCTTAGTGTAAGAAATCTGGACAAAACCTAAAATAATGAGGGGACAAAAGGCCAAAAATAGGTATGGATTTTAAATACTGCTCTTATTAACTTAGAACATTAATAGAATGACAGATTTTGTGCTAGCATGCATTTTCTGAAGGTTAAAAAATCTGAAAATCAAATGTGTGTCGTTATTTAGTAACTTCAATCCTCAGTTATACCTTCCCTACCCTCTATTTACAAGTCCCATCCTGCTACAAGTAATAGGAATTATAATAATATCTGAGAGAGATGAACTTTTGTCCTGAGTGTCGGTTGTATATATTGTGTGATATGCAAAACTGTATAAGTTTAAATACAGATCTCTGAATTGTGCATTAGTTTTTTTCTCTGCTAAACTTTTGTATACTTTACTTTCTTGTATATAACTTTTTATATTTTACTTGACTGCAAATAACTATTTCATAAATTTTTGGAGCTTCTCTCCCTGGGCCTCCACTGAAAATGGACATGAATTCAGTCGGACTATCCCGGTCAACAAATGTAAAATAAATAAATAAATAAATAAATGTGCCAGAAAACCACAAATTTTATGAGGAACAGACCGAAAATATGAGTCAAAAATCTATACAGTCTGCGAAAATCTAGACAACTGAGAGGTATGGATTGAGCTAAAAGTTGGCTCTAGGTACAAGCAGCTCATACCTTAGAAAAGTTAGTTTATGACTCATTGCTGCCATCTGCACTGTAAATACTCCTTGTGGGTAAATGCAGAGCTTTTGCAATCCTAACCTGGTCAGCGTATACCTTAAATTATGTCAAAGCAAAATTCCACCCCACAAACTAACTTTATACAACAGCCTGCTTCAGGTATATTATTGTTATATATTCTTATAACGTTTAGTGAGAACACAAATCTTTCTTTTATCTTTTTGCAATTTTATTACTGTATTACTAGCAATAAAAACAGTTGAAATAATTCTGAACATATGTAAAATATGGGGCAGGAACTGAATAATTTATGTAATGTTGCTTAGGTTAAATGATATATAGCAATATAGGTAAAGTATAATGTTTGTTAATGTTAATTAATGCAATTTGGTTACCTTTCTGTGAATGTAAATTTGCCTGTGCCTCAAGTGGTAATTCAATAAAGGTGTTTAAAAAATATGGGCAACATGGAATAAAATTTCTTATTCTGTATGTTTGCATGCACTGCACAACAAAGTTGGGAATATTTGCTGTCAGTTATCAGGGTCTTATTTTTTTTCTATATCTCCTAAAATGTGAAATAAGTATTTCTG
Source organism: Protopterus annectens (assembly GCF_019279795.1). Lineage (NCBI taxonomy): Eukaryota > Metazoa > Chordata > Ceratodontiformes > Protopteridae > Protopterus > Protopterus annectens. The sequence continues at coordinate 1,352,158,550 of NC_056725.1, forward strand.
AAGGTAAGAAACCTGAAATATGAAATCCAGTAATATTTCATTTTAACATTTAGCAATTTGTAATATATGCCTATGAATTATTCTGCACCAAGGGCATTATTAAGGTAAATTCATTTTTTCTTTCCACATTACTTTACACAGGCTACAGTTTTGTCTGCCAAATATTTGAAAGGCTATCAATCAATTAGTAATATATATATATATATATATATATATATATATATATATATATATATATATATATATATACACACAAACACGTGTGTGTGTGTGTGTGTGTGTGTGTGTGTGTGTGTGTGTGTGTGTGTGTGTGTGTGTGTGTGTTCCTTTTATGTCTAAATATTACCACCAGACTGTGTTCTTAACAAACTGATTGAATCATGCTCAGCATGTTTCTCTGTCCACTTTGCTCCCCTCCTACCCACAATTCCTCATCTACCCCAGACTTATTCATTCATTTATTCAGTCTATTCCCCAACCCACTTGTCCCATGTAACTCCACCCACTTAAAGATACATATCCTTCTTTTCTTCCATAACAGCAACACCTACTGAATTTCTATATACCATTAGATTTATTGTTGAAAAATGTCAAATAAAATGTTTTTCCTCATGTTCTGCTTCTTGCTACTTTTGCCCATCTCATCCAAGCACTCACCCCTCCCAAACCTCTTCACCTCAAACAAATGGATTTCAACACCATTTACCCTAAAGTCATTATACTCTCTACAACTTCCTCTTCTCTCTGTCCTCCAGCACTATCGCAAAGCAATCTATACTCCTTTCCACCACTGCTATCCTAGAGACTCCTCATTTCATTATATACATACACAATTCTGCCACCACAACTGGATCCGTCCACCATTAAACACCCTCTAATGCTTCCTCCTAAAGTTCACATGCATACTCCTCCTCTTACTCTTATGTAGCAACATCAAGTCCAGGCCCAAACACCTTGTCTCCCTCCCTTCCTTATAAATGCACTCAGCATTCAAAATAGGACAGACCAACTAAACCATGTTATCTCTGTTCACAATCCCCAAATCATTGCTATCACAGAATCCTTGCTTAGACCACAGTATCCCTCCATACACCACTTTTTCCAGGCTAGAATTACTTTCTTGATGCCAGGCCAGGATTAAGGAAAGGAGGAAGTATTCTCTTTCTTTTCAAGTCAGACATTAACATACAACTCCATGGTCAAAGTAATGCCTCCTCAGATTCTCTTCCAAATTAGTTACCAACACAAATCCACTCTCCATTTAGCTCCTATATTATTCTAGCTGTTTCCTATCTCCTTTCTCATTACAAAAGCTTAACAAGTTGCTCAAGGACTTGACCTCCTCTGTTTAGAGCATCAAAAATTATATTCTTTTCTTGGTGACTTTAACTTCAATCTCATTGGTCCCTCACAAAACTGCATATTTGAACTTCTCAGTGTAATTAGTCTCGCACAACCTGTCTCTGAATCCATCAGACTCAATCCATACTCATCACATCACTCACTGCTTGATCTAATAATAACAGGAAACCCCTCATTTATTTCTAATATCTCTATCCACCCTCCCAACCTAAGTGATCTCTGTCCAATAAGCTTTAACATCCGCCTTGACTGCAAAAAGTCTCTCCAAAACTCATTACATTTGTCCATAAATCTATCTTCCCTCAACTGGAACCCTATACTCTCCTCTTCCTCAGCCCCTAACAATGCTATCAAACTCTTCAACAAATGTTGCTGTAACTTTGAAGAGTCATTCTTCCTTATAGCTACAAGACTGTACAAGCCCAAGGGAAGACACCTGGCTCAGTTAGGAACTCAAACATCTCCTTTTCTTTCTCATGCTCAATCTTTAGTACTCAGTTCTCCACCCTCCCGTCCATTAGTATACATACTTCACTCCTTCATTCAGCCTCTCCCTTACCTCCCTCTTACACTCCCCTCTTCTACTTTAAAAAGATTGTAACCAAAGATATTATTCCTCTCCTTGAAAACCTAACATTAGACTCGTCTGTAGAGACAGATGCCCTTAACCTCTGATTCATATTCCAATGTAGGGAGTACAGTGTTATTCCTCTGCTATGTATCTACAACCTTTGATTAACTCAGACGGTATGCCCAGTATATGGAAAACAGCAAAACTCATAACTTTCCCTGACAAATATAATTCTAGGTCCCCACTGATTACTGCCCAATCTCCAGCCTCCCTACCCTTGGGGGAAAATCTTAGAAAAACTGATCTGTAATCAACCCTAAAACTACAGAAGTTAGTACTGCCTTCTCTCTTCCAAGAAAAGTGGTTTCCGGGCCAGCTGCAGCACTTACACTACACTTTAGACCTTCACCAATCATACCTTTTTAGCTGTGGACAAAAGCATCCTTACTGCAGCCATATTTGTACAGGGAGCCTTTGACCTGGCTGGCCACCCAATCCTATTTAAGCACTTCACTAACATTGGGATTAGCCCTGACCCTATTCCCTGGTTCCAAAACTACCTATCCAACTGCATTTCTCAATAAATGTTAACAACAGTACATCAGCCACCACTCCCTTACTTAAAGGAGTCCCTCAAAGCTCCATATTGGCACCTTTTCTTTTTTTCTCCATTTTTACAAATAAGCTTACACGTGACCTTCCACAACTTCCAATGTTATTATATGCTAATAACATGCCTATCTTCTGTTCCAACCACACAACCCACTCAATTCAAAATCTTCTTCTTCTTCTTTCGGCTGCTCCCATTAGGAGTCACCACAGTGGATCATCTGTTTCCATTTCTTCCTGTCCTCTGCATCTTGTTCTGTCACACCAATCACCTGCATGTCCTCTCTCATCATATCCATAAACCTTATCTTAGGCCTTCCTCTTTTCCTATTACCTAGCAGCTTCATCCTTAGCATCTTTTTCCTAATATACTCTGCATCCCTCCTCAGCACATGTCCAAACCAACACAATCTCACCTCTCTGGCTTTGTCTCCAAACTGTCCAACCTGGGCTGACCCTCTAATATACTTATTCCTAATCTTGTCCATCCTCATCACACCCAGTGCAAATCTTAACATCTTTAACTCTGCCAAGTCAAGCTCTGACTCCTGCCTTTTTGTCAGTGCCACTGTCTCTAACCCATATAACATAGCTGGTCTCACTACCCTCTTCTAGACCTTCCCTTTCACTCTTACTGGTACTCGTCTGTCACAAATAACTCCTGAAACTCTTCTTCACCTACTCCATCCTGCCTGTACTCTCTTTTTCACCTCTCTTCCACACTCACCATTACTCTGAACTGTTGATCTCAAGTATTTAAACTCATCCACCTTCGTCACCTCTACTCCCTGCATCCTCACCATTTCTCTAGCCTCCCTCTCATTCACACAAATATATTCTGTCTTAGTCCTGCTCAATTCAAAATGATATGCAAAAAGACTTCCTCTTTCTCAATAACTGTCTCAATAACAAAAAATTACTTAACACCTCAAAAACTAAAACTATGCTCTTCAGTACCTCCACTAAAAGGCAATAGAACCCTGACTTTCTTCTTATACTTGATCACCTTAATGATGCCATTGAGCAGGTTAGCGCCTTCAGATACGTAGAAGTCTGGCATGATCCCTCACTTAACTTCCACTGTGACCTCAAAAACACTCAAAAAGATAAACTCCCTACTCTTCTGTGTCAACAATATCTCCTCTTTCTTCTCCCATCCAACAATAAATAATATTGTCAAAGTAATTATTCTAGCCCAGCTTGAGTGCTTCCTGCCTCTTGGACCAGTTACCTCCAAAGGAACCATTCAAACAATCTGCTGGTTCAACAATGAGGTAATCTACTCCTTGTCTCCGAACTTCTCTGGCTCCTGAAATAAAATTCCTGTCTTTTCTTTCCATTAGTTTACTTAGACAGCCTCTGTCATATAACCTTAGATCTCATAGATATTCAGGGCCTCTCTTGAAAGCACCTCAGTCCAGACTTCATTGCTCTAACCACTCACTTTCTACCCTTGGACCCAAGCACTGGAGGGATCTTCCATCAAATCTTAAAGGCCTCTCTAACTCCTCCCCCTTTCAGGCACAACTTAAAAAACATTTCACAACACCAGCTGCTTATAAATACTCTCCTTCAGGTCACATAACCTAGTGTCCTTAATCTCAAACACACACTGCCTGTTATTGTCATTATAGCACCTCTTCTCTAACTCTTAACATGTTTCTCCTTTAACTGATGTAAACATTGTACAAAACAGTTTCTGCTGACTACCTTCTTAAATCATTTTTCTATTGTATATTAATTATTTCTCTGTTTTTAGTGTGCTCTTTTATAGTATAAATTATTTTTATTTTTATTTTTCTACTTGATGAGTGTTCACATTCAGGGCTAAGGCGGAAATTGGTCCAGTGGGATCAATGCTCTACTGCAGCTAAAAAATTGCATACATAAATAAATAAATAAATCATCCACAATTATCCTCTGGTTGGCAAAAATACACCTGGCCTATGTATAGGACCAAAGGGACCAAAAACATTTCACTGTATATACCTTATTCTACATAGCCATGGCCATTAGTTTCCAGTCTCTTATTTTTTTTTAATAATCATTTGCTTGGACTCTTCTCACATATCATTAGCTGCCCTAGCAGAGTCCTTTTTAATCCATACACTTAAATAGTTCATCTTTTCATGTCCCCATAAATAATAGTGTTGGTGAGGTAATTCATGTAGAGACACAGACTTTACTGCTATAGCCTTTGCTTTGCTTTTGTTTATTTTATACCCTGAAAATAAATGATGCTGTCTTAAATATCATACAGTACCCTAATGTTAGATTCAGGGTTTGTCAGGTACAAAGTAATATCATATACAAAGAGAGCTAGTTTTTCTTGGCTACTACACCAGTTATATCCTGAATTTGGAAATAATATATATTATTAACCAAGGCCACCAAATATGCATCAGATAAGAGAGAGGAAAGAGGGCATCCCTGTCTGATCCCTCTATTCAAACTTAAGTTGTCAGAAAGCACTACTCTCATCTTTATTTCTGCATGTTTTTGTCATATATTCTCCTTACTGACCTTGTTATACAATCTGAGAGTACACATTACATTGCCATACTCATGAATTCCCAGCAAACTGTATCAAATGCTTTCTCTTCATCAAAACAAATCAGCAATAATGGATATGTTTTATACTCTGATTCCCTTTACATAATTATTGTTCTACAAATGTTATTAAATGTTTGTCTCCCTTGCAGAAAATAACGTTGATCCATATCTATGAGTTTTGGTAACACTGTTGTCATTTTCTTAACTACTGCAGACATTTACACATTGCAATCAAGTTTTAAAATCAAAGCGGGTCAGTATGTCAGGGTCTGCAGGATCCTTGTCCTTCTGTGATACTACTACAACCCCTGCCTTCATCCATGATGCAGGTACCCCCCCTCAAAACATCATTAAACAGTACCTTCCATATCTTCTACATCCTGCTTCCTCCTAACTTGTAAATTTGCATGGGAATTCCATCCTTTAATAGACATTTCTCTGTTGCTTGGTTATACATCACATTTGTTGTTTATTCCCTGTATTTATTGTGACTGTTAATTGCTGAGCTTGTACTTTATCAAGCTTTAGAATGTCTAAAGCATCCACATAAGCTTCCAGAATTGCCTGTTTGTGTTTCTCCACTCCTCTGCTGTATCTAGAGGTTCTTAAAATTGTCAAAATATTTCCATTCTCTCTTCAGGATTTCTAGCTAGTGTTCTTGTCTTAAGGTCTCTAACTTGTCATGGGGCCTTCCACTTTATATTGCCTAAGTCTTTATATTAAAGTTTCTGAGCTCTGTTATTACTGTGAAAAGTGATAATTTAACTAAAGTTTTCCTTAAATCATATATATTGTCCAAATATTCATTTATTTTGTTTTTAGCATTCTGTAACTGTTCTTCTTTATCTGTGTACCTCACCATTCTCTTATACAGTGTAACTTACCAAACCTTTTAAATAGTTTTTGGTCCTTTTCTCTCCCATCTCTTGCTCCCTTAATCCCATAACAGTTTTAAAACCCATGCTCATTTTATCTCAAGACCTACTCTTTCCCTCTGTAGTAGTTTTTATTTATCCTAATAATGTTTGAATTTGACCTTATTTCAATTTCTTAACTTCATCTCATTTATTTATCTATACAACCTTTTTTATCTGGGTTGTCCCACTAGGCTAGTAACCAGAAGTTGTATTTATACTCCTAGAGGAAATGTGGTCAGGGCATCATGGAACTTCCCCTACTCTTTTTGATAGGTGCTGTGGGATCTTTTACATCTATCTGTGCTGCCACTAAGTTAGGCAGATGGGGCCTTGGTTTAACATATTATCCAAAGGATGACACACTCAGAACGCATCACCCCATCTTCCTGCTGTGGGAGTAGAACCCACAAACTTCTGAACTAATATATTGAAATTCACATCCTTAATATATAGGAAAATGTCATTACTTTTCTTTATTTTAGTTTCTAGTATCTTTTTCTTAGCTCTTATAGGTGCATGGTTGGATATCTGCATTGGATGAGTTTCAGTACTTTTAACCAAATAAACATCCCAGTTATCATGTCATTCTTTTACTTTCCACAAGTTTTAGGGCATAAAGATGCACACCAAAGTAAACTTCTTTCCCTGACACTATTTCCACACTGCCAAAATCTTCCATGACTGCCTTTTTTCCACATCTACCACAACTGGTACACTCCTTACTATCTATATAATAACACCTATTTCCTTTGTCTCTGATATTCTACTGAATATCTCCACTGAAATGCTCTTTTAATAAAACTCATATACTAATTTCTATCCAAATGTATCTCCCACAACATGACAATTTTGTTATAGCAAGGCTACTTACACTCCTGTTAAAACTGAGAAAACAGCAATTCTGTCATTTTAATGTTATAATCACTTATAATGTATGCCACTTCTGTTATGTGTATATTCTTCCTTCAAGCAGATTATGCATACCTTGTAATACTTGACTAAAAATACTGATACAGAGTTGAATTTCACGTTTCTTTGAAATTGTCACATTTTCCAAGCAGTTCATTTCACTATACCCTTCCCCAAATTTCTTTAAGAAACTGGATAACTATGTATATTTGCAAGAACAGAACCCCAGTCCTTCAAACAGAAGCCTCAGCTTCAAAATAATGACTACTTGCACTGGCATCTGCCATAAAAACAGAGATACTCATGTTGAGACTCATTTTTTCCAGGGATGGCATATAAACACATCTCTGCTTTAATCATATTAATCATAATCTTGTTTTTACCTTCCAAATCTTAAAAAAATCTACATATATTCAGTCAAACCTTTCCTTAAAATCTGTTTGAGAAAATTCACTGATTAGCCTCGTAAAAGGAAATTGCTTGGTGACTTTATGCTTAGTGGATTCTAAAATCAAATCTGCTGGGATGATATTCATACTCAGCATTATTTATTTCAACTATAATTTTATTCCTTTTTTCTTAAATATTTCGTTCTCTCACAACTACCTTTCATTACCCTTCTCTAAGAATGAAATGTTATGTCTCTAACAGATCCAAAGAAGAGGTCACAGAGTACAATTTCTGAGCATCTGTTAACTGATGTCTTCCTTTTCTTGAGTGTATTATTTCAACTCTTGTGAATATCCATTTAGGCCAAATGGACACTTGTAATTTTCTATACCATCTTCTTGCAAAAAATCCACAGGTGGTCTTGCAGTCTTCATTTTCTTTCATTATTTAACATATTCATCATAAATTAAGAAAATACTACCCTTTGAACAAGCCGGTTTTATAAATGGCAGACAAACTACAGATAATACGTTATCACTTCATACACTGATTTCTTATGCCACTCACAGGAACTTTAATGCATATGCACTCATAATTGACGCACAAAAAGCTTTTGATAGAGTGACCCTAGAATGTTTGTTTGATATTTTAGCATGTTTTAATATACCACAAGAATTCATTTTAACTTAAAAAAAACTATATAATAATCCTTATACAAATCTAGTTATTAATAGGAATCTCTCAAAAAGAATTCAAATTAAGAATGGTACCCGCCAAGGATGTCCGTTATCTCCTATATTATTCAATTTATATTTAGAACCATTATTTCTACATATCAAACAAAATATTTATCACAATGCTCCAATAATTTATGGTACGAAGATTTCCATGGCTGCTTTTGCGGATGATTTGAATATTTACTGCACAACACCGGTTTTAGATATTAAGAAAATATTAAAAGCTGTGGAAGACTTTGCAAAAATATCTAATTACAAAATAAATTAAAAAAAAACCAAGGTATTCCCATTAAAGACGCCTACACCCTTCTCGCTTTTACCATTGGTAGGGCAGGTAAAATCCGAAGAAAAAATAAAATATTTAGGGGTTGTTTTTTCAACAGATAATAGAGACTTTTACATAAATAATGTTAAGTTAATTTGGGAACAGATAATCTATGATTTAAAAAGATGGGATAATCTGAAATGACCAATAATGGCAAAGACCTCAATTATTAAAATGAACATACTTCCCAGAATATTATATATCTTTAGAGCTACTCAAGTTCAAATTTCCAAGAAATTCTTCAAACAACTTCATACAGAATTAGCTAGATTTGTATGGGAACCTAGAAAAGTTAGGATATCTTATGACAAACTGATGACTCTGAAAAATAGGGGTGGGTTGGAACTACCGAACTTTGAAACATATTATTTAATAATAAATGCTAATAGAATTCTAAGAGTAGTTAACTTTGATAGGATCAATTCGAAATGGGCTCCTAAGTGGTTGATTCTAAATCATAAACATGTTGCTGGTCTGGGTATTAATTGTAAGGCATTACCTTTTTTAAACAAAATACCCTTAAAATGTACGCTTTGATGGAGCATATCAAAATATATATAATATCAGTACAAAGTCTGTTTAACTCACTAAATCTTTTACAATATATGATGATTTTTCAACCATTTCATAAAAACCCGAATTTGAAAATTGGTAATCAGTTGATAGACCTTAAGAAATTCCCACTTATAAGTAATTTAACCATACTTGATTTATATCCCTTTCTAGGTATCTCAATACATAACATACTAAGAGAGATGGATCTCCATAACTTGTATTTAATTATAATAAGACAGTTAAAGGACTTATCAATAAGCTATTTTAGTAATAGGAATTTCAAAATTAAAGAAGAAGATTTAAACATTTGCCTAAACTTATGGCAAACCTTAACACAGGAATGTAAATATATAACAGCGTCATATAGTTTGATGAAAGAGGTGAAATACAATAACCAAATACTTTTATCGAAATACTGGAAGGAGAAATTGTTAACGATTGAAGATAGTAAAATAGTGAGAGCAATTAACTTAACCTTAAAATCAGTGTCCCTTCAGAAGTTATTATTTACTCAGTTGATGATATTTAATAATGTGTATTATACGCGTCTCACTTTACATAAATTTAACTAAAAAAACTCACCCAAATGTCCATATTGTATAGATCAAACGGCTGACCTTTTACACATGTTCTGGAGTTGTAAATGTATTTTTAAACTCTGGAATTCTTTGAAATTCCAACTACAAAAAATGGGATATCAACAGTCTACACTCTCTTGGGAGTTTATGATTCTGCATATTCCGCCAACTAATTTGGATAGATCCCAATGGATCATACTCGTAAATATTTTTTTGTTAATGAAGCTGTATATTGCTACAAATTGGTTGAATCCATCCCAGACTTCATGGGAAAATTTCAAGAGTGTAGTGATAAAGCATATCCTAGCACATAAATTATTAATTAGTGATCATAAGAAAAGTGTAAATAATACAAAAATATGGGAGCAAATCTTTAACATTGTCTTAGCTTAAGGTTCCATTCCACTTTTCTCCGGGAAGTACAGACTAACTATGGAGTTGTCTATAGACAAGACTTATATTGATACTAGATTTTTACTCTTTTTTTTTTTTTCTGTAATATCTATTTAGAAGTGTATAGTTATGTATAATGACTATATGTAACTGTTGGAAGCATTCATGTATATATTGTAAATAGGTTGTAGTATTGTATTAACATTTAGAAAAAAAAAAGGAAAAATAAAGAATTATTATTGGAAAAAAAAAAATAAAATACTACCCTTGACTTAATAAAGATTTTTTTTGTTGCATATCCAGAAAAAAATAACTTTTATACTTATGTAAGTAGCTCCATGACCCTCATAATCCAGCTCCCCTGCAGTTTTAGATCTCAACATTATTTAACTTTATCTTTTACTTCCCAGTATGCTCACTCATGCTGCAATGTAAATAATAATATACTTTTTAAACTTTTAAAACTTCTTCCTTAGCTCGCTGTTAATATCAGTTCCACTTAGAAAAGCAGTTATTTTAACATGTACATTATGCATTACTATACTGCATTTAGAAACATGGTTTCTACTACTATATGTAGCACTTTACAATAATAAATGATTTAACAGAAATATATATTTAGAATATGAAAATATATTATCAGCATATATTAATTTATGAATATATATATATATATATATATATATGTATGTATATATATATATATATATATAGAGAGAGAGAGAGAGAGATTGAGAGAGGGAGAGAGAGTACCTTTCCCTTTCACCACAATTTTGTCAAAAACATCTCCTTCTGGTGTGAATCCATGTTAACCAATATGTGTCTCAACTTCTTTCAGTAGGGTAAATTAGGAGCATAGATGTGATGCATATTCTTGATTAACAAACCGTAGTCCAGTTGCTTTTCTGTATCTTCATAAGGTTAATACAATTCAGTCCTTCCGACTTTGCTGGTATTGCAGAAGATATCAAGTTTTCTCTTCATGTTCTGGCTTAAAGAGCTACTATTTTCTGAAAGATCTTTTAATTTGAAGTCTAAATCGCTGTCATTCTTCCCTGCATTCCTATTTCTGACTTCTACAATCTTAGCAGCTCATCAGATTGATTATTTAATTGTTCTGTTTTTTTTTTAATATATATATTCGTCCAAGGTCCCACTTGATGTAAACAATTCTGAATGCATCTGCCTTTTTTCCTTCTACTTTACTGGAAGCAATCTCATGCATTAACATTGTACCTAGGCCTGCTCTCTATTGAAATGCCATGAGGTTCTTCCAATACATAATTTTTTCTTCTTGTTCTTTTATAGTTGAAGGATTTTTTCCCCAAATTTTTCTACACTGGTATTCAGACAGTGTATCTGATAGCTGATAACATAATTTCCTCTTTCTGAGGATAAACTCTTAGCTATGTTTGTAAGGGCCCCAGGCCCAATAGCCTAGTAACCTCCTATGCTCCTATAGATATAACTTTCACGGACTTCAGGTATGGTATTGAGTTGAGAGGTGATGAATGTGTGCACTCCCTCCTGGGAAATAGAAGAAGAATGAGAAAAGTAGCTTTTTACAAAAGAATTTAGTCAAATTATTAAAAAGAAATGTACTTACTGCCAGTATGACTAAAAAAAGAAGAAAGCAAATTAATAGCAGTTTTAGACAAAAAGAAGAAGAAAACTGTATTTCAGTGCTAGAAGCCTTATTTGCAGAAGAAATAGTGAATCGGTGTGAGAATCAGGAGGTGAAAGAAACAGAAGATATGACTGAACTTGTAAAAATAGATAAAATGTATGCCGAGGTCTAGAAACTAAGTGGGACACTAACCAGATACATTAAAAATAATGGGAAAAGAATGGAAGGCACGGGAGTATATCTTACAAATCACTCAGAGGATATTTTGGTGTTGCAAAAGAAAAAAAGGAAAGTGAAAATACTTTATAAGTGGTGGAGATAAAAGCGATGCAAGAGGAAATTAAGGAAAAACTCGTAAGACATCAAAGATAGAAATATAAGAGAAAACTCTGTAAGGTTCCAGAGAGAGTGAAAGTCAGAGAAAGTGTTAAAATTTCATGAGAGAACTGCTTCAAAATTAATTTGCCAAAAGAAAATGTTCTACTATACAGGTTGTACCATGTGTATACATCTGTGGAAAAAACTTTCCCTTTCCCAAAACATTTTTTTATGAAAGTCCATAGTTTCCAGCTAAAAGAGTAGCTGCTAAGCCTGCTGTGGAGGAAGTGAAAACAGCAAAAGATAGAAGATAAGGGGGTGTTTTAGGCCATAATTATTGATTTATTCCACATTTCAAGAGGTGTAGACATCTGAGTTTGAGATTTTAAATTGATCTACCAAGGGGTATTCAGTACATTCTTTATGACAACAGGTAAAAACATTTTCAGATCCGTAGGCCACAGTGAATGAGCTGTAGCGGTATCAGTGGGCCTTCTAAATAGGTGAAATATTTGATGAAAGTGAAAAGACCTCCATGGTGAAGCAACAAAAGATGAGCAGTCTAGAAGAGAGATGGCTGGTAAAACCATTTTCTGTGCTCAGAAGGAAAATGCAGGACAAGCACATAGCTGTGGAAAGACTCTTCCAGAGGCTAGGGACTCCTTAATAAACAATTGAAACCTTGCAGGAAGAAATAATTGTCATGAAAATGCAGAATATCTAAATGTACTGAAAAAAGCATGGATATGGAAAAAATAAGTAAAAGAGGGGTCATTTTTCTTTAGCTTGATGCTGAAGGTTTCAATTTTTTTTCTACTTACACCTACCTTTGTAGATGATTAAGTCATGATGCTAAATTCACTAATGGATAATGTAATGGATTTAAAAATTGCAGTCATCCTAAGAACAAATACACAAGGAAAATATTGGAGATGGGGACTTAATTAAAAGTGGGAGGATAAAAAAATAACAGAAACACAGAACAGCAGAGCTACTTAGAAAAAATGTTAAGTAAAATATGATCATCTTGCTAAAGACTTGATTTTGTTAAATGAGAGAAGTGAGGGTAGATCAGGAAAGTTATGCAGCCAAGGTAGCACAGAAAACTGACAAAGATGATTGGTATAAAGGTGTGACAAAAATGGAAATGAATAAATTAACAAACATGATTGATGGAGAGGTGTGGCAAAAATGGATCATAGGATCATAGGAAGTTACTAGGCTAATGGCCCGGGGCCCTTACAAGCCTAGCCAAGAGTTTATCCCAAAAAAGAAATTTGAGTCAGCATCTGTTGCCCCTGTCAATGAAGGACAAAGGTGGAACCCCTGGGACATATTTATGGTTTCCCATTCACTCATCAAGGTTGCGTTTGAAGAGGGTCAGTGAGGTACTCTGTTTGACATGTATAGGAAGTCTATTCCAGAGACGAGGCAGCCTCTGGGAGACAAACTTGTCTCTCCAGCAGGTTTTGTCAATGTTGCATATTAGCTTTAGGCCTATCAAGTGGGTGTTGCCCAAGTAGTTAGACTTAGGGGATCTGGAGCATCTCTAGTAGGGCAGGGTCCGATATTGCCTTGTAGGCAAGACACAGATCACCACTGAGCAATCTGTATGATACCGAGTAGAGTGATAGTGATTTAAGCCTGTCCACATAGGATAGGTGTAGGAGGCCATTGATTCTCTTTGTGAGGTATTTCTGTAGCCTTTCCAGTTGGTGCAGGTGTTTGGAGAGGTACATACAAAATGGGGTATTATACTCAATTATAGGTCTAATAAGGGAGGAGTACAGAGAGGCAATAACCTCCTTTTTTCTGGATGCAATCCCTTTACTTATAAGATGAACCAAGTAAAAGGCTTTTCTGACCACCGCCACCACATAGTCGAATGTGAGATTGTTGTCGACCTTAGTACCCAGGTCTCTCGCCACAGGTTGTGTGCTTAGGAGGTTGCCATTGATGTGGTAATCAGTAGGGGCCGTATTTTTGCAGAATGGTAGGATAATACTTTTTTTGCATTTAATTAAGGCCGTGACTTTGACACCAGTTATTTGTAGCTATGAGACCCTCTGGCAGTATGTTAACATCAATTGGGGAGTCAATGACAGCACCCAACTTACAGTCATCCACAAACTTGATCAGCCACAGGCCCTTTGTCTTTGACTGGACCTCTGAGAGGTATATGCCAAACAGTAGGTGTCCCAGGACAGATCCCTGGGGGACACCACTAGTGACAGGTCTGCTGTCGGAGGTAGCAGCATGTATTTGGACCTTGTTGGGTCTGTCTGTGAGCCAGTTTGTCATCCATCTGACTAGAAAGGGATTAACACCAAGTTGTGTTAGCTTTTCAATGATGCCAGAGTGGGGGATTGTGTCAAAGGCCTTGGCCAGGTCAAGGTAAGCTGTATGTACTGACTTTCCCTCATCCAGGGCCTTGGTGACAGTCTCAAATAAGTCAACTAGGTTGAATAGGCAAGATCTGCCCTTGACAAATCCGAACTGGGTGGGGTCAAGTGCTTGGATATTGCCTATGTACTTGTTTATGAGATCCATAATAATATGTTCCATGACTTTACAGATCAGACTTGTCAAGCTGATGGGCGATAGTTTCCTGGGTCAGTAGTGGCACCACCTTTGTGCGAAGGGATGACAATGGCAGTTCTCCACTCTGCTGGAATATAGCCAGTAATTAGGCTGTGGTTGAATAGGTTACTCAACGATGAAGCTAGTTCTTGCTGGAGATGGTGCAGAATATAGCCTGGGATACTATCAGGTCCCATGGAAGCTGTGTTCTTTGCCTTGGACATGGCCTTTAACACTTGATCTACAGAGATGTGAGGTGTGTGACAAGTATTGGGGATGTTTACTGGGCTTTTGGGGGTGCAATAAGGGGGTCAAGTTTGCACTGAACCTAGCAGTCAGCAGGTTGGCTAAGTCAGCAAGATCAGTGTAAATGGTACCATTAAGTACTAGTTCGGAACAAACTTGGGCTTTGCCATGGAGGTTCCTAACGTAACTGAAGAAAGACTTGTGGTTTCCTTTGTTTTGGAGGCTAGTTTCAACTCATAATTGGCTTTGGAGGTTTTCACTAGTGATCTTGTTTGCTTGTTGAGGCAGAGGAGGGAGTTTTTCCGATTTGGAATTTGTTCCTTTTTACCCTTGGACAGCAGTTTCTTACTTTTGTTGTAAAGTCTGTTGACAAAGGATGTCCACCAGACAGGTTTGTGTTTCCTTGAGGAGCAGATTTTAGTTCTGTTGGGTATGGCTGAGTCCATGCAGTTGTACAGGTGCTTGTATACTGCACTGGTGTACTGTTCAGCATAGTTGTCTGCATCAGCTGAGGGGAGCGGTGGTGTGAAGCTGCTGATACCCTCCCTTAGGAGGTTGCAGTCAGCTTTTGAAAAGATTTTTAGCCTGGTTATAGCTGGGGAGGGTTTGGGTGGGATAGAAACTTTGAATAAGACAGACCAATGATCTGATCTCACCAGGGAAGAATATACTATGGAAGTGGTGCAGCGGTCACTCATGTTGATGAGAACCAGGTCCAGTATGTTATCTCTCCTTGTGGGGGAAAAGACCAGCTGATCTAGTGCGTTAAAACTAATGAAGTCAAGGAATCATTGCGTGAGTGCATTAGTGAAGGAATAGTTCACCCAGTCTATGGTGGGGTAGCTGAAGTCACCAAGGATGGGTCTATATTAGAACATCAAAGTTTCAAAACTTCAAATGTTCTAATACCGAACCCTATTCAATGAAAGCTGAAAACATCGAACATACAGAACAGCAAATTTTTTCCTAGGGAAATAATTTGCTGTTCCAAAACACATACAAACAACACAAGCACACCAAGCAAACAGCAATCCACACACATACACCTAAAATCTTACACCTATCCCTACACTAAACTATACACACACCACTAACTATCCACTTACCTTAACCCAAACCTTAACCCTAAGGTCCGTCACTATCGCACACTCACCTCACACGTGCCCTAACCCTAACTCACCTACCCCGCCCTAACCCTCACTTCCACACAATCACACACTTACCTGACCCGCACCCTAACCCTAACTCACCTAACCTGCCCTAACCCTCATGTCCACACAATCGCACACATAGCTAACCTGTGCCCTAACCCTAATTCACCTAACCCGCCCTAACCCTCATGTCCACACAATCGCACACATACCTAACCCGCACCCTAACCCTAACTACCCTAACCCACACTCAATAGCACACTTACCTGAACCCGACCCGTAACTTTCCACCACAGTGCTGAAAATACCGAAGCAACAGAAATGGGCAAACAAATTCTTTCCCTAGGAAAAAATTCAGTTTTCTGTTTCGATATTTTCAACTTTTGCTGAGTAGGGTTCAATATTAGAACATTCGAAGTTTTGAAACTTCAATGTTCTAGTATAGACCCACCAAGGATCAGGGTGTTAGAGGGTACTTTAATGGAATCACATAGGTGCAGGTAGGAGGTGTGAGAGTCTATAGTTGGCTATAACTTGGATGGATGTCTTGCCAACTGTCAGTTGCACCTGGAGTAATTCCAGTGCACCGTGTTTGTAAACCAGTCTGGAGGTGTGCCTGTCCTTAATGAAGATAGAGACTCCACCACCCTTAGTCTTTCTGGCCTAATTTTGGGGTCATAAAGTGTGGAATGAGGTGTAGCCTAGTAAGCAGGGGTGCTCTCTGCAGTTCTGAACCAAGTTTCCATGACTGCACAGACATCGGCATCTTCCAGTGTGAGGAGAGCCTTCAGTGAGTGCATTTTCAGATTACGGCTCCTAGCATTGAGCAGCATGACCATCAATTTGCTTTTTGACAGATCTTTTATGTTGAAGATTTGTCTTTGGGATATGTCCTAAAAAGGTACAATGAGGGAGGCAAGAGCTTTGGCCACGATCCAGAACCCAAGGTGTGACAGGTGGAGGCCATCTCTGGTAAAGCATCATGGCCTGTCAACCATGACATCCCAGACAGATACTGGATCCCCTTAGAAAGACACCAGAAACTAAGCCAATTGTTAAAGTCAAACATTTTTTGTTGGTATTGTGGTATCATTCTAGCACCTGACAAACAGCTGACCATGACCTTCTCCTTGTTGAGCCTGGTGAGGGGGACATCGGTGTGTCTCACTATTGAGTTGCCAATAACTAGTATGTTTAGTTTATTGTTATGCCTTATGGGCTGCGTTGGTTTACTGTTTTGCCTAAAGTGCTGTGTTTGTGAGACACTGGTGCGCTGACTACTGTGTGTAATGTGACTGGTGTTGTGTGTGGAATGTTTGCTGTGTGTGATATGATTGGTATTGTATGTGGAATGTTTGCTGTGTGTGATGTGATCAGTGCTGTGTGTGGAATGTTTGTGAAATGAACGAAAAAGTATGAATGGAAGATCCCTGAAGTGCAGAGAGATTCTTTAGGATCAGGTCATCAGGCATGCAGAAATAATAATTATTGATACAGAAATAATAATTGTTGATACACTTTGAACCAAAAACAGTAACATTGTAATTAAATGCAGATATAGTGTATTACAAATAAACTGAAAACATAAACAGACAATGGTAAGGCAAGAGGGTAACAAAGTAATGAGTAATGAAACAAGTCATGGGCATTCAGAATCACCAATGAGCTGAAACACCTGATGTTCATAAGGTTAATTTGCATATATCCCATGTGCCACTGATACAAGAGGTTTGGGAGGTCACTCAGTGGAAGTTCTAGCTTTGCTGGAGTTTTTATTTTGTTTTTACTGATTGGGTTTTCAGTGACCTTCTCACTCATTGTTTTATTTTGTTGTTTGGGATATTTTTGCAGTGACCCTAAGGATAATGGGCATCAGCTGGGTATAGCAGCCCTGTGTTTCTAATGTTTAATCAAGCAGTCTGCTTGTGTTGTACTGATAAGACTAAAATATGTATATTTGCAGCTATTGCAGTTTGGCTTTATTGGCCTGAAATTGTCTAGTAAAACAATGAAACAAGTCATGATCATGAGCATTCAGAAATGCTAATGAGCTGAAACACCTGATGTTCATAAGGTTAATTTGCATATGTCCCATGTGCCTCTAATACAAGAGGTTTGGGAAGTCACTCAGTGGAAGTTCTAGCTTTGCTGGAGTTTTTATTTTGTTTTTACTTGGGGGTATAGCTCAAGTATGGGTGATCAAAAACTTACAAGGTTCCTTTATTAAATAGGGACATAGGTGGCAGATCTGGGTTAAAAGTACAATTCCCCATCCACTGATCCAAATTGTGCTTGAATAAGTGCAGTGAGAAATTCAGATTCACATCGATGGGAAGCTTGTTCCAGAGAAGAGATAGTCTCTGAGACATATACCTGTCCTTCCAACATGTCTTATGTATGTTGCGTATGAGCTTTAGGTCCCTAGACCAGGTGTTTCTAATGACATTTATTTTGCAGATGTGCCACAGGTCCATTAAAGCTGAATCAGAGAATGTTTGTAGGCCAGATATAGATTGCCTCTTAGCAGTCTGTAAGAGAGAGAGTACAAGGGTAAATCTTTGAGGTGGTCCACATAAGATGTTGTCTACACCACATATTCTTTTTGTGAGGAACCACTGTGGATGCTTCATTTGTTATATATGCCTGATCAGGTATATATCAAAGGGGATATTGTACTTAATGATTGATCTAATGAGGGCCAAGTACAATGGAACAACATCTTTGGACCTAGGTGTCATACACTTACTTATAAGTTGCACAGCATAGAATGATTCCTTACTAAACATACACATGATGGTGAAAGGCCAAGTCACTGTCAATATGTGTTCTAAATCCCTGACTGCAAGGTCAGTTCTTAGAGGTGTATTATCAATGCTGTAGCGTCAAAGGGTGGTTGTCTTTCTGAAATATACTATTATTATAATTTTTTTGGCATTGAGTTTTAGGCTATGATTCTGACATCAGTTTGAGCCAGGCCTCCATGGATGATGTTTGTATCTTTGGGGAGATTCTATGGCTGCACCTAGTTTGCAGTCCTCTGCAACCTTGGTCAGCTATAGGCTTTTGACATTGGCCTTAATTTCAGAAAAGTATATGCCAAAAAGGAGTTGCCCCAGCACCAAGCTCTGGGGGACTCCACTAGAGACTGTCTTTCCTGTGGAGGTAGACTCACCTATCCTGACTTCTTGTGCCCTACGTATTAGCCACCTGGCTATCCAGTGGGGGGCATAGGGGTTTATACATAATTTCATGAACTTATCTACAATGCTTGAATGGGGTATTGTGTCAACTGCTTTGGCCTGGTTGAGGTAGGCAGTATGCACCATTTTACCTCCGTACATTGCTTTGTTGGCCTTCTCAAAGAAGTCCACCAGGTTAAGTAGACATGACCTGCCCTTGATGAAACCAAACTGGGTTGGATCCACTGTTAATAAAGGTTTCCTCTGTCATTATTTATCATGTCCATGATTTTTCTTCCCATGGCCTTACTTGTAAGACTAAGGCTTATGGGTCAGTAGTTTCCTGTGTCCATGGATTGCCCACATTTGTGGAGAGTGCTAACACTGGCACTCCTCCATTCACTTAGTATGAAGCCTGTTTGGAGGCTATGGCGGAATAGTGTTTCAAGTGGCCCCAGTAAGTCAGTTTCATGCTATTAAGGTGGCAATAAGTGCAAGAAGAGATATGGGACAGACATATTTTTTTGAAAATACAAAAAGTATATAAGATAAGGACTTGTAAACATTAATCAAGAAGATATTAGGATATGAATGGAGATTACAATAAACAGACTTTTATCTGAGTTGGACAAGTCAGTTACAGGAACATATGCACATTAAGGCTTTAATAACTCTATTGGTAATAGTCACAAAAAAGCTGTGACAAGAAAATGAAAGCCATCTTAGATACTTAAAGTTGATGAAGAAAAAGGATTAATCAATTACATAAAAGAAATGAAAATGAAACCAAAAAACATCTGGCTCAGCAATTAACTTAAGAAAAAGTGGGTGTACTTGGGATTTATCACAAGAAGATGAGGAACAAGATGGGAAGAGAGTCATGATGGAAGATGAGATAAAAAAGGGGGAGTAAAAAGGAGATAAAGATGTAAGTTCAGTCAAGATCAAAATGAGGGGCTAATGAAGAGACACTGTTCTGGTTGGCTTAATGAGGTCATATGATGTTTTAAAGACTTTATTTAAATGTGGTTTAAAACATTTTCAAATGTTATCTGATGAAGTTACTGTATCTACAATAACGAAAAGCACTTCATTAAATACTTGGTTTTATTATTGAGCTTTGTCTGTGCCTGTTTCCACTGTGCCATTACAGAGTTTTGGAATGTTCTTAACATATCGCCTTCAAATTAATTGCACTCATTATGAATTTTTGGAGCAGCATAGATGGTCATTTTAATGATTTTATAATATCAGCTGCTATCTACAATTAGAAACTTTGCTATGTCAAAAAATACATCTATGAAAGCTGAACTGAACAACTACTACAAAGTAAAGCAAGAAAAAATATTGAATTGGCCAAGGATTCTCTACGATTACTCCCTTAACAGCAGAAAAGTGCATTAGTAGAACTTTGAAGTTTGCTTAATATACAGTTTTGGCCATGTAAATATAAAATACTACCCAGCAACTATGATGTGGAAGCTCAGTGAATTTATTATTTTAAAGGAATTAAGGTACTGGAACCTGCAGCTGTGATACTGGGCCATTATCCATTAGTTGTAACTAAGAACTTGAGGCACATTTTTGGTTCTGCAGTGCTCCTTCAGATTAAATGTGCCTCTCTTAGTTTCACAGGTTCATAGTTATATACTAGGCTAATGACCACCAGGGCCTTTATAAGCCTAGCCATGCAACCCAATCCAACTGCATCCCTATGTAGCATTGTGCATTTATTTGGAGGGGTATGTTAGAGGCTATATGTGTCTGGGGCAGGGGGGTATGTTAGTTTGGACATTACTGTCTGTCTCTGTCTATCACAGACATGACTGCCAGACCAGGAGTAAATTTCTGATTTCCCATCCATTGGTCAAGGTAACACTTAAATAGGGTTAAGGATGGACTCTGCTTTGCATGGATGGAGAGCCTGTTCCAGAGCATGGGGATCCTCTGAGACACATTGTCTCACCAATATGTCTTATTTATGTCACAAACAAAATTTAAATCCCTGGATATAACAGTTCTGATATGCTTCATTTTGCAGATGTGCAAAAGGTCCATCAGAGCTGAATCCGAGTATGCCTTGTATGCCAGGCATAGATTGCTTCTCAGTACCCTGTAGAAGACAGAGGATGACGATAGGGTTTTAAGGCAATCCATATAGGACAATGTGTTTATACCCTGGATTGTCCTGGTAAGTAGCCTTTGTGGACATTCCAACTGTTGCATATGTTTGGGCATATAAATGCTGAAGGGGACATTATACTTAATGATTAGTTTGATAAAGGCCTAATAAAGTGGCACTATGACTTCTTTGGACCTGAATGCCATGCCCTTACTTGTAAGCAGGGCAGCATAGAAGGATTTCTTTACTATCTTGGCCACATGTTGGTCAATGGCCAGCTTACATATGTTCCTAAATCCCTGACTACTGGGTCAACTCTTAAAGGTGTCTTATCGATGGAGCAATTAGCCCAGATGGTAGTTTTCCCAAAAAATACTATAAAGCATTTCTTGCCACTGAGTTTTAGTCTATGACTTTGGCACTAGTCATTTGTCTGTGTTAGACCTTCTTGTAATATGTGTGTATCATGAGGGAATCTGACAGCTCCCAATTTGCAGTCATCTGTGAACTCAGTCAGCCACAGACCCTTGATATTAGCCTTTACCTTTGAGCTGTAGATGACAAATAAAAGCAGTCACACCAAGGAGACCTGTGGTACCCCACTGGTGACCAGTCTCTTAGTGGAGGTGGTTTCACCAGTTCTGACTTCATGGGTTCTGTCTGTGAGCCATTTGGCAGTTCAGTGAGTTATGTAGGTTTTATGCCCAGTTCAGTGAGGTTTTCAACTATACCCAAGTGAGGTATTGTATCAAATGCCTTAGTCAGGTCCAGGTAGGTGGTATGTACTATTTTCCCCTCATCTGCCTTGGTGACCTTCTCAAAGAAGTCCACCAGGCTTAGTAGGCATGACCTTCCCTTGACAAAGCCACACTGGGTTGGATCCTTTGTCTGAAAGTTGCCTGTGTCTTTACTGATCTTTTCCATGATAATTCATTCCATGCCTTTGCATATCTGACTGGACAGATCTGTCTCATCTTGAATTCAAAATCATCTTTTTTAACAGCATATTCTGTCATCAGAGGAGTGAATGCCATGTCCCTTTCCAATCTTAGAAAAAGAAATATTAACTTACGTAACAAAATAATTCAGAAACAATAAGTAACTTTTAATGTAAAATGCAGTAAATAATAAATAATGTAGAGATGAAACAACGTGTCGCTGATGCACCTTAGTAAATTACCATTAAATATTATGACATCCTAAAGTGTTCCTAAACTGACCACTGTATGTTAATATGCCAAATAAACTTGTAATTCTGATTGCATGAGATCTATATTGTTTCAAAACTGTAGCGATTATCAAGAGTTACTAATGTTGTACAATGGAACCTCTGACTGCATGCAGTCAAAAACACAAATCAGTATCTTAGCTGCTCCTTGTGGGCTAGCTGTGACTGATTCAATAGCCATTTTGATACAGAAAGCCTATAAGTATATTTTTGGCACTTAATCTATTATCAGTGATATTCAACAAAACTGTGCTGCATTTATTGACTTACTTGAGATTGCTTTTCGCCATGTCTGCAGTTTTTTTCTCACCCTCCTACCCTAGTGTTGGTGTGTTCTTAAATTTGGTGGCTTTGGAATTGCCCGCCTCTGCTGTTAATTTGATTTTGGACACTCCTCACAGTCCTTTGCTCATTCTACTGTGTACAGACAAAGCATTTGGGAAGGCCAACTTCCTTAGTTTCTTAATCTTGAATTATCTTCTGTTCTTTCCCTTTCCACAAACTCAACCCCCCCCCCCGCCACAAAAATGCTTACTCTTTTTTATTTGTTTATTGCATTCTTCCTCCTGACTTTTAAGTGTTGAAGTGGTTTTATTCTGTATTTATTACTGCTTCTTAGTAGCCTGACTAAATTTGTCTGTTATTCTAACCCTCTTTGTTTTGGTTTTAGCACTTGGGCTTCAGGCCAATTATTTTACATTTAAGAAGGTTGTCATGGTCTACACTGTTGTTGTGGATCAACCCTTATCAAAACCCTCTCTCCCCAAGTCCATCCAAGTTTCAGAACACTATGTCTGGACAAATCCCATCAGTTTCTCCTGCCAGCCTGGTCAACATGGGCATACAGAGACAGTGTAGCAACTGCCTCAACCCTCTTCTTCTAGCACATAATTCTTGTACTTGCGAGAAATGCATCTATATCAGCAAACTGGAATCCATGCTCTCTCGCACCTCAGTCAGTACCCCTGACAATGAGGGGATTGCCAGCACAAACACCACACCACCCACATCACATAGTCAAGCACAGCACAAACCCACATATACAGAGGTCCTCAATAAAAACTTATCTAAACAGCAGAGACCTCTGTAACACACTCACAGACATTCCTCACACAACAGTAAACACATCACAGACAGCAGACAACACATCACTGTCTCACAAACACAGCCCATAAGGCATAACAATAAACTCATACAGCCCAAAAAGCACAATATTAAACCAAACATACTAGTCACTGACAACACAATTGTGAGACACACCGGTGTCCCCCTCACCAGACTCGACAAGGAGAAGATCATGGTCAATTGTTGGTCAGGTGCCAGAATCTTCCACATCACTCATGCACTTAAGTCTCTCCACAACAGGCACAAGTATGACCCTGTCATTGTTCATGTTGGTGTGAATGACTTGAGATATACCTCCCTGGACTATATGAATAGAGACATAATTGAGCTGTCAGAGTACGTGTCCCAGGCAGGTATGACCCTAGCCCTAAGCAGCATCCTACCTTCTCCAAGAATGATACCACAATACCAAGAAAAATAACTGACTTCAACAATTGGCTTAGTTTTTGGTGTCATTCCAAGGGGATCCAGTATCTGTCTGCCTGGGATGACATGGTTGACAGGCCTCGATGCTTTGCCAGAGATGGCCTTCAGTTGTCACCCCTGGGATTCAGGATTCTGGCTAAGGCTCTTGCCTCCCCCATTGTGCCTTTTTTAGGTAATGTCCCAAAGACAAATCTTCCAACATAAAAGATCTGTCAAAAAGGAAACTGAAAGTCATGTTGCTTAACGCTAGGAGCATTAAACTGAAAATGCACTCACTGGAGGGTCTCCTTGCATTGGAAGATGCTGACATCTGTGCAGTCACTGAAACTTGGTTCAAGGCTGCAGAGAGCACCCCTGCCTTACCAGGCTATACCTCATTCTACACATTCCAACCCCAAAAATGAGATCAGGAAGACTAAGGGTGGTGGAATTTCTATTTTCATTAAAAAAAAGCACACCTCCAGACTGGTTTTGCCAGCATGATGCACTATAAAGTCTCCAGTGTAACTGACAATTGGCAGGACACCCATCCAAGTTATAGCCAGCTATAGACCTCCCTCCATGACATAGGACACCCACTCCTCCTACCTGGACCTACTTGAGTCCATCAAGGTACCCCCTAGCACCCTGATCCTTGGTGACTTCAACTACCCCACCATAAACTGGGTGAACTATTCCTGCTCTAATGCACTCACCCAACGATTCCTTGATGTCATCAGTTCTAACACACTAGACCACTTGTTTCATCCCCCACAACAGGAGACAGCATTCTAGACGTGGTTCTCACCAACATGGGCGACTGCTGTACCACCTCCATAGTAAGTTCTGCCCTGGTGAGATCAGACCATCGGTCTGTCTCATTCGAAGTTTCTATCCCGTCCAACCCCCTCCCCAGCCGTAACCAGGCAAAAAAAACCTTCTCAAAAACTGACTACAATCTTCTAAGGGAGGGTATCAGTACCTTCACACCACCCCTCCCCCCAGGGGATACAGACAAATATGCTGAACCGTATATCAGTGCAGTATACAAGCACCTGTTCAATTGCATGGACTCAGCCATACCCAACAGAACTAAAACCTGCTCCTCAAGGAAACACAAACCTATGTAGTGGGCATCCTGTATTAACAGGCTCTACAACAAAAGGAATAAACTGTTGTCCAAGGGTAAAAAGGCACAAATTCCCAGTTGGAAAAACTCCCTCCTTAGCCTCAACAACTAAATTAGATCACTACTGAAAATCTCCAAAGCCAATTCTGAATCGAAACTAGCCTCCAAAGCAAAGGCTAACCACAAAGTCTTTTTCAGTTATGTTAAAAACCTCCATGGCAAAGCCCAGGTTTGTTCTGAATTAGTTGTTAATGGTACCACTTACACTGTTCCTGTTGACTTAGCCAACCTGCTAGCAGACAGGTTCAACACAAACTTCACCCCCTTGCCCCCCCAAAGGCCCATTCATCATCCCCGATACTTGTACCGCATCTCACATCCTGTAGATCAAGTGTTAAAGGCCCTATCCAAGGCAAAGAACACAGCTACCATGAGACCTGATAGTATCCCAGGCGACATCTCCAGCAAGAACTACCCTTGCCGTTGAACACCCTATTCAACCATAGCCTAAGTACAAACTTCATTCCAGCAGAGTGGAGAACTGCCATTGTCATTCCTTTACACAAAGGTGGTGCCACTACTGACTTGGGAAACTATCACCCCATTAGCCTGACAAGTCTGATCTGTAAGGCCATGGAGCATATTATTATGGACCTCATAAATAAGTTCATAGGCAGTTTCCAAGCACTTGACCCCACCAGATTCATCAAGGACAGATCTTGCCTGTTGAACCTGATTGACTTTTTTGAGACTGTAACCAAGGCACTGGATGAGGGAAAGTCAGTACATACAGCTTACTTTGACTTAGCTAAAGACTTTGACACAATCCTCCACTCAGGCATCACCAAAAAGCTAACAGAACTTGGCATAAATCCCTATCTCATCAGGTGGGTGGCCAACTGGCTCACTGATAGGACCCACAAGGTTGAAATAGGTGCCACTACCTCCGACAGCAGACCTGTCACTAGTGGTAGCCACCAGGGATCTGTCCTGGGACCTCTATTGCTTGGCATCTACTTATCAGAGGTTCAGGCAAAGACAAAAGGCCTGTGGCTGACCAAGTTTGTGGATGACTGTAAGTTGGGTGCCGTCATTGACGCCTCAAATGATGTTAACATACTTCAAGAGGGTCTCACAGTAACAACTGACTGGCGCCAAAGTCATGGCCTTAAGTTAAATGCAAAAAAATGTATTATCATACCATTTGGCAAATGCACAGCCCCTATTGATTACCACATTAGCAGCAACCCCCTAAGCACACAACCTGTGGTGAGAGATCTGGGTACACAAGTTGACAGCAATTTCACATTTGACCATCATGTAGCGGCAGTGGTCAGAAAAGCCTTTTGCTTGGTTCATCTCATAAGTAAAGGGATTGCATCCAGAAAAAAGGAGGTTATTACTTCTCTGTACTCCTCCCTCACTGGGCCAATAATTGAGTACAACGCCCCATTTGGTATGTCCCTCTCCAAACACCTGCACCAACTGGAAATGCCACAGAAATACCTCACAAAGAGAATCCATGACCTCCAATGCCTGTCCTATGTGGACAGGCTCAAATCACTATCACTCTACTCTGTATCATACAGATTGCTCAAAGGTGATCTGTGCCTTGCCTACAAGGCAATCTCAGACCTTGGTCTACTAGAGATGCTCCATATCCGTAAGTCTAACTCCTCGCGTAGTACCCGATTGAAAAGCTTAAATCTAATATGTGACATTAACAAAACCTACTGGAGAGACAGGTTTGTCTCCCAGAGGCTACCCTGTCTCTGGAATAGACTCCTAATACATGTCAAACAAAGTACGTTGCTGACCCTCTTCAAGCCCGACCTTGATGAGTGGATGGGCAACCACAAATTTGTCCCAGGGGTTCCACTTGTGTCCCTCATTGACAGGGGTGACAGGTGCTGATTGAGGTTTCTCTTTTGGGGATAAACTCTTGGCTAGGTTTGTATGGGCCCCAGACAAATTAGCCTAGGAATCTTCTATGATCCTATGTCACAAGATTGGATTCAGATATGAAGTGCACAATAAGTTAAAATCAGGGTATGGGGGAAAGCAGGGAAGAAAACAGTAAGTCAGAAACCACAAACTGAAGAAAACCAGACAGGAAGGCTGGAAATGTGAATACTCCAGTGGTGTACAAAAAATGTAAAATCCAATGTACTAAGTCCGTTTATCCATGGAAAACACACTTTATTTAATCAAAACATATATAAAATTAGTGCTTTCATTTCTACCATAAGAAACTTCTTCAGACAGTTTAAAAGAAAGCAGTCAATGTATAAATACCTTCAACTAGTGATAACTTCATACAAAAAGCACACCCCTCATGATTTCAGCCAATGAGAACAGATCTCTGTTTGCATAGTTATGAATATTTATAAATATTAATAAATATCCATGAATATTTACAAAACCTTTAAAAAACATAAAATTAACATTCCAGCACATCTCAAAAATTGAATATATAGCATACATATTAAATATAAATACAAAAACAAGTGTTTACTCTAAAACCTTATTCAAAACAACTCAATTTTACCTGTTTCCATGAATATTAAAATAAGTATTAAAATAAACCAGATCATCTTTCCAGTGCCTTCATCTTAAGAATACTGTTGATAGAAATAGATTCACTGAGATCTGGCCAAATGTTAGCCCTTAAACATAGTTGCCAGGTCAATTCTTTCCTCTCTAGATATAATGACCACGCTCCACCCCTTTCACCCACCTTCACTGAGTCCAGCACAAAGAACTTAAAAGAATGCCCATGAAAATCCATACAGTGCTTGGCAAAGGCATTGGTACCATCATTTTTTCTGATTGCTCTAAGATGTTCATAAATGTGTTTTTTAATTTCCTGTCTGTTTTACCAATATAAAAACCTGCACATAAAACACATTGAGCGCAATATACCACCCTCTCTGAATGACAATAAAACTTTTCCACTAGTTTAAATTTAAAACCATTAATCACTGTCTCAAACATCTCTGCAACATGGGGGCAATATGAGCATCCCCCTCATTTCTTCATAAAACCATCCCCCTT
The DNA here is from genome assembly GCF_019279795.1 of Protopterus annectens. Classification (NCBI taxonomy): domain Eukaryota; kingdom Metazoa; phylum Chordata; order Ceratodontiformes; family Protopteridae; genus Protopterus; species Protopterus annectens. The sequence goes on from NC_056725.1 coordinate 1,352,186,613, forward strand.
ATACTTAACCACTTGTTCAAATTACAGGTCCAGCACCTATTAGATCCCTCATTTCTCTTTCATACTTCTGTATAATATGCAAGTTATGTTTGCAGTTGGCCCCAAATGTGATGACGAAGGAGCATGAATAGTTTTGGTTTACAGATTTAACACTTAGAAGTTCAGTACCAGCTTCAGTACTTATATTACTTGTTTCATTAATGTCAGCTTCCACTGCCAACCTAACACCCTTCCATCCTTTAAAGATGGGTTCAAAATGACCACTTTCTTTTTTATTAATAACTTCCAGTATAATGTCATATACAAATGTGTATGGGTAACCTCACTTTAAAAATATATCTTTCAATATCTCACATTCTTCTAAAAATAATTTAAATGTTGACAACATTCTTGATACCCTCGTAAACTGCCCTTTAATGACTGCTCACTTCTGCTTTAATAGGTGGGTGCTTGAAAAGTTTAAAAAAAAATCAAATATGTCTCTTTTCAAAAACTTCTAATGATAAATCTCCCATTTGTCACATCTTTACTCAAGTGTATATCTAGAAAAGAGATTTCTTGCTCATACATGCAGTGGGAAATTTTCAAAAATTGTGTGGTACTGTTCAAGAAAACCAAAAACTCCTCAATTAATAATTTAGGACCCTTCCATGAAATAAACAAGTCATCCAAAAACCGTGTATATAGTTGGCAGTATTGGTAAAATGCAGAATTAAACAAAAACAAACACTGCCATTATAGCATAACAATGTTAGCATAAACTCCATAACATGCTGCACCCATAGTAACTCCTTGTCTCTGCAAAAAATATTCCTTCTCAAAAACAATAAAGTTATTTCTTAAAACCATTTCCAAAAGGTGTTCTAACAATTTAATTTCCATTTACAGCACCCCCTTCTCAGCTAGATGCTCACAAAACCATTCCAAACCAATATTATGTGTAATGCCTGAGTACAGGTCCCTTACATCAACCATAATAAACACACTCTTTTTTAAGCTCAATGTCATTCAACTTATTCAAAAAATTCCCGGAGTCCTTACAAATATTGGGCTCCTCTGAGACTAGTTTCTTACATTTTATGTCAATAAACTTAGCTAAGGGGGTGAGTGATAGAGCTCCTTGCATCAACTATGGAGATCATCGGGGGTTGCTCTATATTCTTGTGCAATTTGAGTAGACCAAAAATCATGGGGGTAATAGGGTAGGGTACAGACAAATAATTATACTCAGAAATTGAGATACTGCCCTTAATAAAAAGATCTTCCAAGGTTGCCCTCACAGCCTTGTAGGCTCCATTTAGTTGGTTTGGGGAGCTAGATTCATATGAATTTCCAGATAAAATTTCTTTCAATTTACATACATAGTCTGACCGATTCATAACTACCAGCCTAATACCTTTGACAGGTTTCATAATCCTAACAGTGGGGTTACTGGTCAGATTCATCTGCCTTCTTTCTTCCTGATTTAAAATATCTACTCAGTGTTTCCTGCTTAGATTCATATTACAAAAGTCAATTTTACACATCTGCCAAAACAAGATGAGACGACCTCACATTTTTCAAACAGCCGAGTACGATCCACCTTCAATGTATACAATTACTGAGCTTCTGTATGGAGATTTGTAACACAATGTTAATAAAAAAAGTATTGTTACTCAGAGATGCTTAGATACACATCTGAAAGCTCTTGAGCAATCAGCTGAAACTGTCTTATAATACAATAAGAGAGAAAACCGTGCAGACAATAGGGTGTTCTGTTCACTGATACTCTCATATGTCAATAATGAATCTTCAGCATTCAAGTGTGAGTAAAACAGAGAAAACTGAAACTTGCTGTAATAGTATTAACACATTTTTGCAAGGGATCTTTTTCCTCCTCTAGCCCAACATTCCTGTCTCCAAGTTTTATGTATTTGAATTCTCTGAAACACTTTAGTCTAGTATATAATCAAGCTGAATTATTCATTTCATGTTTATAAATCTGAATGTTGACCTTGTATATGTCAACATTTTACCTGGCTCACAATTTTACCATTGCACAAGTTTACCCTATCACCATATGCTGTCTTAAAATAAAACAACCAAACCCAGAGAGAGAGAGAGAGAGAGAGAGAGAGGCAACTTTCTGTTAACCGAGTTCCAAGGCAGCTGAAGCCCATCAAAGCATTACCTTGGAGAGAGCACTAAGGCAGCTTAACAACGTTATGAAGGTTCTTTGAGTGAGTGCTGTTTGAATGAATTAAAATCACTAAAACGACTTTCTGTACTAATCAACATTGCACTTTTCCCAACTTTGTGGGATCATGAAGTTGGTTTATACATATACATATATATATATATATATATATATATATACACACACACACACACACACACACACACACACACACACACACACACACACACACACACACACACGCATGGGGGTGTTGGTGGAGGGTGTAAGAGGCCTGCCCCTGCAAACAAACATACTTTTGCATTGCTGGAAGTGGCTTTCAGTGATTTTACTTTGCCTAAGTAGTTCTCAGTGTAATTAGTACTAAAACTCCAGATGAGACACAGATTAGCCAGTACTATGCAGAAATGCATAAGGAGCATTACATGTTTCTGAGCTATACAAGCCCATCCTGTATTCTGTCCCACACCTTCCATAGGGAGCTACCAAAAATGGTGAATATTCACCAAATGAGTGCACAAGCTATAATCAGAAGTTATGAGACAGACATTTGTCTTAATGCTCTTGCACCTTCTACTGCTTAATACAATTATCTCCAAGGTTTTCCTTACTCAGAGAAAATATTAATACTTGTTTTTTTGCTGAAAGAAAAATCAGTAGTTTGTCATTCTTATTTATTTGCAAAGTCAGAGAAAAGCACAGTTTTCAAAGCACTGTGTTAGTATGATTTTAAACACCTGGCTTCAGCAGAACTCACTGCACCAGTGTCTTGCCTGAATGCATGTCTGCTATGGATGTGTGCATCTACACACAGATGCATGTTTACTTACATTACTGCTGAATCCCTAGACTACAAATCCATCATTATTGCACAGAAAGCATCAGAAAGCATTCTTGCCGACTCTTCAATTCATTGTTAAGCAAACACTTAAAGGCATCAGGCAGAAAGCATCTCTTCACAATAGCTGTTAAATTACAAAGAAGAGCACAGGAGGAGCATCAGCTTCAGAGCCTTGTTAGTGTAGAGGTTAAGGCAATAGATAACAAACCCAGTGTCTCAGTTTGTATATGCATGTCAGGCTGCTTTTCTATTTTGAAACAATATTATGATTGCCAGATATTTATTATTATTTAGTATTATTGTAAGAGATTTATTTACATTTATTTATTATATGGTAAAATGTGTGTTTTTAATTATTATGTGGGATCTGTGTGCTGCAATGCACTGTTAATGCTGGTAATGTGGTAGAGTACACTTTTAAAGTAAGTAACTACTGATGGTAAGTTAGTATAGGTGAACACATTACAAATATTTTTTATTTACTTATTTACTTATTTTTACTTACATTTCTGCCCTTTATATCTCATTTTGAGGTCAGCTTAATAATGAATTGCAAAGTAGGTGAGAAGGCTTTCCAATATTTTTGTATGATGATATTGGACTCTTTCTCTAGAGATTCGACCAGATTCACAGATGCACACACAGACACATACAAATACAAACACTCATGAGAACGCATCCACAGACATACATAGAGACACACACACACACACACACACACACACACTCACACACACACACACACACACACACACACACACACACACACACACACACACACACATACACAAACGCACATAGCAGAATACCTTTCAAACAGAATGCATAATAAAAATTCCTTGCTGCCATGTTGTGTTCATAACTCTATGTAGAATTTCTTTTATATTTTACGTAATATTAGATATATTTCTTGTAGGTTAACAACTGGGAAACAAATTCAGTTGTAATGGACTATTTTATATAAATCTATGGTATTTGTTTTACATTTTCCCATCTTGATTTAATAGATAAAATTCTCCAGCCTGATTGGCGAGATAGTTTTAATATTTTTTATAATGCTTTGAGCATTATATTATTTAACAAATGAAGAACTCTTTAGCTAAGAAACTAGGGTAATTTTATTGCAATTTGTGTCTAAATAAAACATCTTTGCAGAACCATGTTATTACCACAGTACTCTTTGTTTGAATGACAAATCATGTAAAATTCCACCTGCATTAGGAGACCTGTTAATTTGTAAGCCAGATAGTGCTTCTCTGTTATGAGTGTGTGTGAGTTGTGAAGTACTTGTGTTTCAGCACTCTTTGTGCTGGTGGAGTGAGTGTCACTGAAAGGCAATCCTAGCACTGTGTTCACACAGTGGACTGGTACTCAGTGAGCCCTGAAGGATGTCTCTTTCAGCATATTTTAAATACGTATTCATTCACTGTTTGTGAATCATATGCCTATGTGCTGTCTATATCTGTAGCATCCATACTTTGCCTCCTATATAACATGCACAATGTTTCTGAGGAAGAGTCATAGCTCAACACTATGCCTCAGAGTAAGAGTCATAGCTCAACACTATGCCTCCTATATAACGTGCATGATGTTTCAAAGGAAGAGTCATAGCTCAACACTACGCCTCCTATATAACGTGCATGATGTTTTGGAGTAAGAGCCATAGCTCTCAACACTATGCCTCCTATATAATGTGCACAATGTTTCGGACTAAGAGTCATAGCTCAACACCATGCCTCCTATATAATGTACATGATGTTTTTGAGGAAGCGTCATAGCTCAACACTATGCCTCCTATATAACGTGCAGAATGTTTCGGAGTAAGAGTCATAGCTCAACACTATGCCTCCTCTATAACGTGTACAATGTTACCTCACACTGAACTTCTACAGTAGTTTTAAGAATGATAAACTGCACCATAAATAACTAGAAAGAGGTTAGAAGGAAGGACAGCTCTGGATACAAGATGCAGCATCAAAGATGTGCCATTCTAAGTGCATGAAGTACACAGACTCGCTATATAGCCCAACCAAATTATTTAGGCAAATTACTTCTAATGAGATGTCGCCTCACAGTTAGACGTTGCCCGTTCGATTCTCAGTTAGAGTGTCTTCTGTGTGGCGACATGCGTGAACGGGCATTCCTTCGTTGAAGGTTGTGCGTTAGGCCCGGCAAGCCAGCACGTAAAACTCTACTGCCAATCATTAGCGGACCGGAGTTCCGCTGTGGCGACCCCTAACCGGGAAAAGCCGAAAGACACAAACAAACTACTAATGAGATGCCCACAGCAACTGTGTTAAATACAAAAAAAAATGAAATTCTGAGTAGGTCATAATTTATTACTAAGAAAGTATTAATGATGTTATAACGGTTTTGTCCCTTCTAATTTTTTTGCAGTCTGACTTCTTCAGCAATTCATTCTGTTCTTGAAATCACAATCATCTGTTGTGATATTGCGTCCTTTTTTCAGCAAAGCATGTGTGATGTACCAACAGTACTCAGTGATCTCAGTTACAAAGACATCAGTGGGTATAATCAAACCAGTCAGAAACAACATGTCTTGTTTTCTTGCAAAATGTTTTCAATAATAAATAAAACAATGAAGAACCACTGCAGGAGCTGGCAATACAAGCTGAAATGGTTTAAATGGAAGACTTGTTAATGGTGTTCTGAGCATCTCACTTCCTCATTAATTAACCTTATTATGAATAATTTTGGTCTGGTTTTGATGGCCATTGTCATGTTTTCATAATAACAGCTACCATCTGCAATTTTAGCTAGAACATTTTCTGAAGGTACGTGACCAGAACCTAATGTTCATATTTGCAGTGAATTGACCGAGCAATCCTTCTTTCTATTCTCCCTGGCATTGCTCACTTAACAGCAGGAAAGTGTATTAGCAAATCCTTTTTGGTAACATGATGCTAACAACTAAAATGTACTGCAGAGGATATGGAAATGTAACACAATGCGTAGCAAACACGATGCAAGGATTCACCTGAATTATTATTTCAAATTAATTGTAATAATAAACCTTATAGGAACTACATGGGGATGCTCTGGGTAAATTAAATAGCATCCTTACCTTCAGTTATTACTCAGAAAGTCCATGCATTTTTTTTTTGTTCTGCCACCATTCATTCAGATCACCTTTTTAATGGAATAGTCTTGCCAGAAATTATGTGATGCTCCTTTCTGATCATAGGTAGGTGATTTTAGACTTGAAAAACCAAACTATTCAGAAAAAAGTGCTTTGTTAAAGCAAAATGAATAATGTTACAATGAAACAATGCACAATTGGGATACATATGCTAAATTAGTGTTCAATTTCAGAGTACATTAAAGTGATCCTGAGCATAAGTACTTCAACACACTAAGAAATATTTCATATTGGTTCGGTAGAATATATAAAGCTTCACAACTTCAGTTATATGTTACAGTTGTAAACGTTGTGAGAGAAAGCAAACACAGAATACACACACCACAAGACCATATCCATAGATGCAGTGTGCCATTGGCCTAGTGGACTAACCCCACTTTTGGTGTTATCAAAAAGCATGCCAACAAGGTTAGTCTCTACATTCACCCTTGATTTGTAGCCATGGAAAAGTTTCCTGTCTTACTAACAATTAGCAATAAACCCCTCCAAGCAGTAGCATTACAGTATAACTATACTTGACCACGCATACTGTCACCCTGTAGCCACATTTCTTCATTTCATGATCTGTGTTCTCGTCTACACATGATAAGCTGAAGTATCATCTCACAACCACACAATGTGTAACCAAATGAGCATCAGCATAGTTATCAAAACAGTGCAAACAATGTGAAACAATCAACATATAAAGGCAGGACTGTAGACAAAAACCATTAAAGACAGAGAGGAATGGGAATGACTTACAACTGGGATTTCTCTCTCTCTCTCTCTCTCTCTCTTTCCCATTTACACACCATATGGTACATTTGGCAACAAGCACCTTTCAGCACTCACTGTTTCTGTAGCAGTCACAGGTCTTACGGGCTCAGGTTGCTAACCCAAGGCCCAACCCTCCTTGGAGGGTGCACCGTACACACTAGTATGCACACATTCACACCTAGGATCAATTTAGAGCGTCTAATCCATCTACTGCATGTCTTTGGAATGTGGGAGGAAACCAGAGTACTCAGAGAAAACCCAAGCAAATGCAAGGAGGACATGCAGACTCCACACAGAAGGCACCCCAGCCAAGAATCAAATCAGAGAACCTCTTGCTGTGAGGTGACAGCGCTAACCACTACACCACTGCTCCACCCACAACTGTAATTTATTTTGTTTTTATTTTATTTCTATTTCACTTTGTTGACCAGGTTAGTCCCACTAGGCCAATGGCCTATTTTCAGGTATTCATAATAACTAGGAGCAATCTAGCCAGGGCACCAGGGAACATCTCCTACTCTTTTCAAGCTCTTAGGTGGTGCTGCTGCTGGGGCATCAGACCATCATGATGGAAGAACGCATTACATTGGAACAAAGCAGTGACATAGAAAATGTGTAAAGGTGAGTCCTGGGCTGTGCCTGCAAATGATCTGTCGTGATCAGTGTACTACCCTGTAAACAAATTAAACAAATAAATAAACTCAGTATTTAAGATAGGAAACACAGCTGCATCAGGTGGGAGGAGTACAGTTTTTTGTAAGAGTCAAGTGGTAATTAGTCACAAAATAAACAACAATTGACATCTTTTATTTATTTACTTTTATTTATTTATCCTTTCTTAGATCTGTGGTGGTGGTGCTGCGGTAGCATTGTCGCCTCATAGCAAGACGTTGTCCCGTTTGATTCTCAGCTAGAGCATCTTCTGTGTGGAAGCATACGTGAATGGGGCATGCCTTCATTGAAGGTTGTGCATCAGGGCTGGTAACCCGGTACGTAAAAATCCACTACCAATCATTAGTGGACCGGAGTTCCGCTGTGGCAACCCCTAACCGGGAAAAGATGAAAGACACAAACAATTTATTTATCCTTTCTTGACTGTGTTAGTCCCTCTAGTCTAGTAGCTTGTTATCAGGGGAGTCCCAAGGTGGCATCTGTACTACTAGGGGAAATTTGGCCACAATATCGTGCAAATTATCCTACTTTTTTCAAGTAATAGGAAGTGATGAGCACAAGTAACCTCCATTCATGGTGCTGAGGAGGCTGGGAGGAGTTTGTGCAATGACAGAGGCAGGTAGAAGTGTTGACAGTGGAAAGGAAATTCTTCTTGCTGGTTATTATGGAAAAGAAGATGCAAATGACGAACAAGAGGATGTAGGAGAGTGATTAGCTGTTCTTGAGAGTGAGATGGAGAAACAGAATATTGTTATAATGAACATTTTACAAGGAGGACTGGATGACTGCATAGTGGTGACTATGTTGGAGAAGGATGATCTGAGTGAGGCGTATACAATATATATATATAACTAACATTTATAACCTTTACCTTTTTGCAGCTTTTTACTCCATCCTTTGTTTTTCTTTTCCTTCTTCTTAATCTTTCCTATAGATTTTATTACACTTTTTTTAAGTTTCAGAACTCTCCTGTTCATCCTCAGTTTCCAGTACAACAAATCTATTCTCCAACTGTATGTGTTTTACTTTTTATTTTCCTATTATAATTTCTTTGCTTACATCAGTGTGCTTTTGCCAATGTTTTTCTAATATATCCTGTACTCCCCTTCATCGCATATCTTCCAAAACTCAAAACTCTATATGTTATACACATATATTGTTGATTTTGAATGGTGCAAAAAAATGAAGTAGATGTGATTTGCTTGTTAGACACAAGATGTGTGGAGGCATGAAAAAAATAGGCTTTTGAAATAATGTTGGTAAACAAGATAGTATGGATGACAGGGAAGGATGCACGTTCTGAAAATGTGGTTTTGTTGAAGAATGAGAAACCGAAAGTAATGGGTGTGATAGTAGTGATAACAGGTAGAGTGCTAATGTGACATAAATCTAAATCTGAATCCTATAAGATTAATGATTATATATGCATACAAATGTGACAGAAAGAAAAAAGTCATTTTAGAAAGTTCAAAGGTATGTGGTAGTTAATTTGTTTATCATTTTAATATGTGACTTTAATTGTAATTTAAGGTAGGGAGAAGGTAAGGCCACAAAATATATCAAAATAATGAAATAATTACTAAACAATAGCAGGGTTAAGTATAGCAAAGAAAACAGATTTCATATGTATAAGAGGGAATTTAAGGACTTAAACCCACAAACCTAGAGCATAACTCCAAACCTTTCCTTGCTACTTGACCTTTTTCTCATTAACCCCAAAAATCCTACCAGCACTCTGCATCTCTTCTTCTTCACCCCTACCACTACTCAGTACATAGGCAATTGACAATATATATATATATATATATATATATATATATATATATATATATATATATATATTTTTTTTTTTTTTTTCAACTTAATTTCTTCCAATTCATGTGCCCATTATCTGTGTATATACTGGCACTAATTATGTAAATATGTGCAAGTATATTTACCATACTGCTTTTTCTGATTTTGTTGTATTCTTTACATAACTGTTGTATTAACTTCAGTGGCTGTATGTCATATACATTCAGCATTACTGCTAGTCTTTCTCTATTCAAGGACTGTCTGATTAAATAATCCCAAAATTAACTCCTGAGGATTACTAACTACTCACATATCTCTAGCTACAAATGCTTTATTTTCATTGCTTCCACTTCCTGCAGCTTTATTCCCTAAGTAATCCACTGCCATCAGCCATTCTGCATTTATAGATACATATATAACATATGCAACAGCTGGCATCTAAAATTGGCAATTCAGTAATATGTAATATTTTTGAATGCAGCAAATTGCTTTGTCTGAGTTAGATGTCTACTGACCAACTAATTTCCGTCTGAGCTGTACACAAAGTGGGAGCAGAAGTAGAATGCTTATCATTTTACTGTTACAATCTCCTGTGGCAGATTAAGTGTTCCTTGTGCCCTTAGTGGTTTTCAAACCCAGGCATACACTTTTTCAGGGCCATGAATAAATGCTCATACTTCTTTGAATTCACCTTCCTAATTGTTTTAAATCTATACTTATCTAACAGATTTTTTGAGATTATATTTGTTGTTGAATAAAGCAAAAATTATTTAACTGTTTTAAATTTACTTACAAACACATTCAATGCAATACCTCACTCAGGCATTGTAGATAAACTTACAGAATTAGGCATAAACTCATATGTCATCTGATGGATAGTCAGCTGTCTCACTGATAGGGCACAAGAAGTTAGGATAGGGGAATCCACCTCCACAAAATGATCAGTCACTAGTGAAGTCCCATATGGATCAGTACTGGAAGGCTCTCCTTTTTGGCATCAACTTCTCTGAAGTCAAGGCAAACATCAAGAGACTCTGGTTGACCATGTCTGCAGACAACTGAAAACTAGGCATGGTCATTAAATCACCTAAATACACAGATACCTTTCAAGAGGGACTGACACATAAATAACTGGTGCCAGAGCCATGGACTAAAACTCAGTGTGAATAAAATGCAAAATTGTACCCTTTGGGAAGAAGACCTTGCTTGGAAATTAGCACAGTGATAATGCACCTATAAAAAGTAGACCAAGTGGTCAAGGATCTGGGAACTCGTGTTGACAGTAACCTGACCATCACATGTCTATTGTGGTGAAAAAAATCATTCAGTGTTGCACAAATTATAAGTAACAGCACGACATCCAAGTCCAAGAAGGTCATTGTTCCACTGTACTCAGCTCTCATCCCACCAGTCATTGAGTACAATGCACCCTTTGGTACTTTAAACAGTTGAAAGACCGCAGAGGTTCCTCTCAATAAAAATTCAGGGAGTAAACAGCAAGTCCTATGTGGATAATCTCAGCCCCTACCCCTGTACTTGATTTCCTGCAGACGGCTGCATGGTGATCTATACCTAGCCCACAAGGCATCTCTGATTTGTAGCATATCCTCAAAACAAATAGCATCAGAAATACCCATTCTATGGACCTAAACCTTATCTGCAACATAAACAGGACAGGTAGTGGGGACAGTTATGCTGTCTCAAAGTTTACCCCTCCTGTGGAACAGACTCCCATACATGTAAAGCAAAGCACATATGTAACCATATTCTAACATAACTTGGCCAGTGGATCAGATATCACAAACTTATCTCTGGCTTGGCACCTATGTCTCTAATCGGCAGGGGCAGCCTGTGACTGCTTGATGTATATAAGCCTATATTGTAACTCGTAAAATTCCTTGAGTTGTTAACATATGTCATCAATATTTTGGTAAATTTTGGGTAAGGTTGGCTAGGCTTAAAATGACTCTTGGCCCAATAGTCTAGTAACCCCCTATGAACCAATAAAAACACAGTTACCCATATTACTATAGTTCAGCCATAAAAGTACATTCTAGGTACTGTCATTATGACCCCACAACGTCCATACTATTCCCATTAATTATAACCAGTTTACTGACTCTGTAGACCTCACATGCTTGATTATGATAAGAAATGGCCCCATATTATATTATACAAACTTATTTTACTAAAATGCATGCTAGTCCTGCAAAGCCAGTTTAATAACTAATGACTTTTTAACTTGATCATGACAGCAGGGGAAGCAATTTTCACCTGCAGGCAGGCCCTTTGCCCAAATGACCCCGTATTATAGTATTCAAGCTTATTTTACTAAAATGCATGCTAGTCCTATAAAGCCAGTCTAATAACTGATAACTGTTTAACTTGATCATGACAGCAGGGGAAATCATTTTCACCTGCAGATAGCCCCATGCCCAGCTAATGTACCATATTGTTGATTGTGTGCACCTCAAACATCTGATTGTGTTAAAAAATAACAATGGCCACCTTAACATATTTCAGGTTTGTTTCTCACAAACCACACAATAACCATAGCAAAGCATTTCAGCATAATTCACTGAATGTACACTAGACCTGCAAAGCTATATGTATGCTGTTTAAAATGATCAAACAAAAAGTAAGTTACAATCAACCGTAGATAATCCCATCCATATTATAGTCACTTTGGTGACAGTGCACAAATCTGATATCTGTCTGAGGTAAATTTAATGGTAGCAATAATGTATTTAAAGTTTGTTTCACACAAATGCAAAGTAACCGCAGTAAAGTATTCTATCTTTACACATATGCACACTAGTACTGCAAAGCCAGACTAATAACTCTTTAAAATGAGAAGGTGGCATGACAATAAGTGATATTCATCTATACACAGATTCCTACTCCTACATAGCAGTTATAGTTACTTTGTTGACTTAGTATACCTCAAACATCTGATTGTAATAAAAATTAATGTCAACACACACACACACACACACACACACACACACACACACACACACACACACAGTGCAGTAAAGTATTTCCAACTTAATTAATATAAATGCTTACTAGTCCTGTGAAGCCAGATTAATGACTGTTTAAGATGAGTAAATGACTATTTTCATCCACAAACAGCCCCCAACCCCCACCCTGCAGGTATAGCTACCATATTAATGGAATACACCTAAAAAATATGATAATGGTAAAAATAATGACCGCCATATTGTATTTTAGGTTTGTTTTACATATACACACACTAACCATAGTAAAGTGTTTCAACTTAATTCACACAAATGGACAGTAGTCTACAAAGCCAGATTCATGACTGGTTAAAATCTTCAAATAACAACAATGCAATGAGCTCTCCAGATACAGTCCCTTACCCACAGCCACTAGTTATAACCACTTTGGTGACTGTTTAGACTTTGCACATCTGCTTGTGATAAAGAATGATGGCTACAAAAAATATATTTCAACTTTGTTTCACACAAACCATAGCCACAGTGAAGTATTCCAATGTTCATCATAAAAAGTGCATTCGTTTTGCAAAGCCAAAATAATGAGCAATGTCAGTAGTCACTTTCATCTGCAGACATCAATGCATCTCAGACATTGGAGTGTAATAACAAATGAATGAAAAAGAAATACAATTATTATGTCCACACAATAATTTATTCAATACAAATACCATTTCTCTATGAAAAAAAAAACAAGTTAATGGCCCATGACTTCCCTGTTCAAAGAAATGGTGGTGCTTTATTCTGATACTGCCCATGGGTCCCTCCATGGAGAGGGTGGTCCCAGGTGGCTTCCTGAATCATGGTTATTAGAATACACCACTGACTGTTTCTTAAAGACAGCTGACATCTAGATGCTGCATCTGGCAAAAGTACATTTCCCTTTCTTGAAACTGCTTAATATGGAATATATTCTCAGATACTCCATGTTAAATATGCACCTTCAGTTAATTTACTCAGAAAGTTCAGAAGTACAGACATATAGATATCTATCATTTTGTTTGTTCAAATTAACTATGCCTACATATTTGTTTCAGTGAAAGGCTGCTACTGCAGTCAACTACTCTGATTTTCAAAATAAAGATCAGTGTGCATACGTGTATGTGTGTTTATGTGTGTGTGTGTGTGTGTGTGTGTGTGTGTGTGTGTGTGTGTGTGTGTGTGTGTGTGTGTGTGTGTGTGTGTGTGTGTGTGTCTCTCTTAGTCTGTGTCTGTGTGTCTGTGTCTGTGTATATCTGTATGAATGAATAACTTCACATGTCTTTGTATGCATGCTCATTGCAGCACTTTCATGTTTCTGAATGACCACTGAAGCACTAATGCTGATATAGCAATGATTTATCTGAATGACCCCCATTCTGTAGCTAAAATTGCTGTGAACAAGTTCCTTGCATAAATGAAAGTGTATGAGAACACAGAATTTGTGTAATGCTGAAAACAATTAAGTTTGCAAGCTTCTTGGCACTGCTACAATAATTAGGCTTATCTCAACAAAGTTTTTTCTCTATGTAAACTTGATAACTGATTCAATGCAATATTAAGTCATGCAAAATAAAAACTGGCCTTTTTTTTCACTTGTGTAGAAAGCATGTAGCAAATGTCGAGTTAACAATCTTCAAAACAGATTCATATATCTTCAGCTAAGAAATGTATAATGGATCATATTAGATACTGTCTGTACACATGATGTGTCTTCCACCAAGAGATATTAGAAAATGATAATATTACATACCACTGATAATTTTCATTGCTGTAATGTCTAAGCTTTGGATAACAGGGTTGGCTGTGAGCTGTAGTTTCTGTGCTTCATGGTTTGATCCCCTCAGTCCTCATTTGCCTACTGTGTGACCTTGAACTAGTAGTTATTTAATCAAGCACAGCTCCTGGTTCACCATTGAGGAGGGGATGTGTGTCCAGTGGGCCTACTTGGTTAACAAGTGGATATTATTATTATTATTATTATTATTATTATTATTATTATTATTATTATTTTATTATTTCCCAGTAAATGACATTTTGTTGTTTACCAGCAACTCTGTGTCCCGCCATATCTTGACATTTTTTTTATTTAGTCTTTGTGCTAATTCTCCTTCATCTATACATTATCTTACTCTCACCCCTGCCAAGAATGTCACTTTTGCTCTTTGTAACCTCATGAAAGCAGAAAGTACAGTTTAATGAGGTGCTCACCGTAAAGTACAATTGTGTGAGTATGCACACACATACAGTAGGTGTTAAAATAATAGAGCCATTATTGCATTAATCCATACATCTGTTCGGGATAAGTCTGGGGACACACATCACTGGATCACTGGTTGATCAAATGAGCATCACAGTGGACTCACAGTTGTAGCTTCAAGCTTTCACCATTAGAGGAGGCATGGATCTAAAAAGCCGTGTTCTCATCTGTTTTTTTTTTTTTTGGTATCCACATGTTCATAGATTCATAAGTAAGTACTAGGCAATCAGTCTGCAGACCATTTCAAGCTTTGCCAAAAAAACCTTTTCAAAATTTCCCTATAGCCTTAAGGAAGGCAAGAAAAGATACACCATGGGAGAATACAGAGATATACTACAAACAGACACTCTTCAGGGACGCTAAAAGTATCCACCCATAAACGCCTGATGAAAGGATAGGAAGCATACAATAAATACATACCAATCAAACACTGTACAAAATCCATATGATATAAATGCAAAACACTTTGTAACAATGTACTTTTGAAGCAATGGTGCAGAACAAACCACCTATCATCTGCCTCTGACATTGCCTCATATTTTTGCAATGTCCCTCATAAAATTTTTGATTTTCTGTTAAATTACTGAGGATTGTATTCCATCAGTAATGCCAGACATTAGATCTTCATATTTCTTATTTTTCAACAGATGTATTTGTATGCAACCCTGCTGTTTTATTAACTTTTTTAGCAAATTAGAGTAATTAAAATTTGTTCCTGATTTTAGGCATGTGTCTTCCCATTATATTTGACTTTGTCCAGCATTACTGAGAAAAACAAATGAGAGAATGTTGAGAGGTATGCTAATGGACATTACATGAGGTCAAAGTCATGAGCCTTGTGAGATATCTGAATATTAAAAAGTTCTCTACAATCAGTGTCTCCCTCAGGCATTATCTTGGCCATGTATAGTTTACAACTGGATGATCTTATGATAAACATCAGTAGATGATTGAAGTGTTTCTGTCTTTCCTGTGTCTATTTGGGTATTACAGCTCACTCTGAGGAGACTCTTTTTCTGGATTTCACCTTTCTTCCTAGAGCAATAAAGTAATAGATTCTACTGGTAGTGATTGGCTACAGACATAATATGTATAGATTCAGTCCCAGCTTTCTGAGATTACAGTGCCAGGTCTGACAGCAAACTCATTATAATCCCAACACTTATTTTACTCCTGGTAATGCATGCAGGCATCTAGAGGAGACGATTTCTGAAACCAAAAGGATGTCTCCATAAATGTCAGTGTTAATTATATTGGCTTCAGAAATCCTTAAGTACTATGTTATTTAGTTTGCTTGCTGTTTTTTTCTGCACTCCACTTGAATGATAGAATACATAAAAATGGAAACTTGTTATTTCTCCACATTTCATAAATGAAATATGCTTATATGTGAAATATACAGAATAAGACTTCTTAATCGTTGGATCTGAATGCTGCAATGAACTATTCTCACTGCAACCAAAGAAGATCTGGATTGTTCTGAACAAGATTCTTTGCTTAGGAAAGTAATTAACTTTATGAACTATGAACTTCTATTCATAAGCATAGAGCATTAAAGTAGTGTACATTAATAGCATTTTACATTAATGGTATTGTGTATTATAGACATAGTTGGTTTAATGGTTAAGATCTTTGCCTGCCATGCACAGGGTACAAGGTTCAATTCTGACCTCTGGTTAATGCCTGTATAGAGTTTACATGTTCTCTCTGTATCTCTGTGGGGATCCTCTTACCTACCAAAAACATGCTGATTGTTTTCACTTCTGCCCATAATTCTATTCTAGAGTGAGTCTGTAGTACAGATTCTAGATGGTGCCTATCATAGAAAGGGTTGTATAGACCAACCACTTTGGGCATCAGTTGTGATTCACAGTCTCCTCTACATAGCAGAACATGGACTCGCTGGTGTAAAAATTGAATATAGGTGATCTAGGTGATTTGGACATGTTCACTAATGTCACCAAAATTGGGCATGGATATTTATTTGCTGGTGATAAGTGGGTAGAGGACCCTGACCTATACCAAGGATCCATACTAATGGTGGGATGGGTGTATGTGCCCCTGTTGGCCAGTGTATGTGCCTGCCATAAAGCCCAGCAGCTCTGAATAAATAAGTTACTCCCTGACCAGTGTCCAGTTCCCCAATATGGGTTCCCTGTGATAGCTTTTTTGACTGAAAAATGGATGTAAAACCAATCAACCTGCAAAACATAAACTAAGGATTGCTACACTCAATATAGCTTCACTGACAGGATGGAGCTTGAAAGTGAAGAAGAAGGCTGGACATCCTCTGTATCCAGGAGACAAGATGAAAGGGCAGTGCAGCAAAGCCACTTGGCTTGGGATCCAGAGGCTGCTAATCAGGAGGAGGACATATTATTAATGGTACGGAATTTGTGCTGAAGGAGAGTGTTCAGAAGACAGTAAAGATTGTTATCAGAATTAGTGGCAGACACATGGCAAACAAGCCCCACAGCATGGTTGTGATATCAAGGAATAGACTGCATTAGTGTAACATCTTCAAAAGCTACTAGATAAAACAGGACATGAATACATACATTGGGACAGACAGAACAGGATATGAGGACTACCTGGGTCCACATGGGTGGGGCAACCGGAATAAAGAAGGAGAGGTCATCTAGATGTCTGTCTGGCAAATGGCTTGATGGTAGCCAACACATGGTTCAGCAAGAAAGACATTCACATGATTACATAGAAGAATGGCCAACACTCAACTCATGTAGACTTCTTCTTAATAAGGAAAGAGCACTGGGGTAGAATCATAGGTTCATAGGTAGGTACTAGGCTATTGGCCCTAGGGCCTATACAAGCCTAGCCAAAAAGGTGCCCTGGCTTTCGCCACCCAAGAAAAGTATTTTCCTGTGCCCCTGTCAAGCAGAACCACAGAAGTGATCCCCGGGGTGAATTTCCTATTACTCATCCAATCATCAAGATTTTTCTTGAAGAGTGCTAATAAGGAGCTCTGTTTGAGATAGATAGGTAGTCTGTTCCAGAGTATGGGAAGTCTCTGGGACATAACTTTTTTCCTCCAGCATGTTCTGTTTATTGTGGTGACAAGGCTTAGGTCCCTAGAGCGTGTAGCTCGGAGGGATTGGGATTTCTTTAAGTGGAGCATGTCCAATAGCTCTGGGTTTGACATAGCTTTGTATGTTAGGCAGAGATCACCTCTGAGTAGGCAATATACGACAGAGTAAAGCTGGAGTTTTTTTAGACGGTCTGCATAAGGCATCTGTTTGAGGCTAGTAATCCTCTTTGTGAGGTATTTTTGAGGCCTTTCCAGTTGTTGTAGATGTCTTGTGAGGTACATACAAAAAGGGGCATTGTACTCTATAATGGCTCTAATGAGTGATGAGTAGAGGGGAACAATGACCTCTTTTTTTCTGGATGAGAAACCTTTTGTGATGAGGTGTGCCATGTAGAAGGATTTCCTGACCACTGTAGGGATGTGATTATCAAAGGAGAGACAACTGTCCACCTGTGTCCCAAGGTCTCTTATCACACTTTCGGTGTTAAGTAGACTACCACCTATGTGGTAGTTCATGGGTACAGAGTTTTTACCAAAGGGGATGACAATGCACTTTTTGGCATTGAGCTTGAGGCCATGGTTTTGACACCAGGCATCTGTCTCAGTGAGGCCCTTTTGCAGGATGTCCACATCATTAGCAGTTTCGATTATGGCTCCTAGTTTGCAGTCATCTGCAAATTTAGTTAGCCAAAGACCTTCTGTGTTAGCCTGTACCTCAGAGAAGTAGATACCAAACAAGAGAGGACCCAGGACTGAACCCTGTGGTACTCCACTTGTCACTGGTCTGAAGTCTGCTACTTTTCACAGTGTGGGTTCTGTCAGTAAGCCAGTTGGCAACCCATCTTGTGACATAGGGATTTATACCTAGTTTAGTGAGTTTATCTATAATTCCAGAGTGGGGTATGGTGTCAAATGCCTTGGTGAGATCTAGATAGGCTGTGTGAACCACCTTACCCTCATCTATGGCTTTGGTGACTACTTCAAAGAAGTCTATCAGGTTTAGGAGACATGATCTGCCTTTTACAAACCCGAACTGTGTGGGGTCCAGAGTTTAGAAATCTCCAATGTCTTTGTTTATAAGTTCCAAGATGATACGTTCCATGGCCTTGCAGACCAGGCTCGTCAGGCTAATGGGGCAGTAGTTCCCAGGGTCTGTTGTGGCCCCCCTTTGTGGAATGGGATAACTGTCGCGGGGGGCCATTCAATGGGCACAAAGCCTGAGGTGAGGCTATGACTGAACATGATACTTAGGTGGGGTGCCAGTTCATTCTGTAGTTCGTGTAGAAGGCAGCCTGGGATGCTGTCAGGTCCTATGGATGCTGTGTTCTTAGCTTTGGGGAGTGAGGTTTTTACCTGTGCAGCCGTGATTACAGGAACTTTGCATTCTTCCAGTATAAAGATGGGCCCTTTAGGGGGTGAGAGGGGGGTAAAGTTAGCACTGAACCTATCTGCCAGGATGTTGGCAATATCAGTTTGTTCTGTATATTTAGTGTCATTGTGCTGTAACTCAGAGCAGAACTAAGTGTTGCCATTGAGATTCTTGACATAGCTATAGAATGCTTTGTGGTTGTCTTTAGAATCAGTGGCGATTTTGTTTTCATAACTAGCTTTGGAGGATTTTATGAGGGAGCTCAGCTTCTTACTGAGGCTGACCAGGGAGTTCCTCCAATCATGGGATTTTACTCTTTTTTGCAACAGTTTCTTTCTTCTGTTGTAGAGTTTGTTTATGGCAGAAGACCACCAGATTGGTTTCCTTTTTTTGGAGGATAGCATCTTGGTTCTGTTAGGGATATCACGATCCATACACTTTTGTAAGTGCTTATAAAGTGCATTTGCATAGGATTCAGCGGTCGTACCTCTATTGTCCATCTGCATGGGTGTTGTGAAGTTTGCCACTTCTGTCTTAAGAAGCGTGAAGTTGGCTTTGGAAAAATTTTTTACGATTGTTTTCCTAATGGTGGGTGGGAGCGGGATGGGGATGTTTAGGGTGATTAGCTTGTGGTCAGATCTAACCAACGAGGAGCTGACCTCTGGTGTGAAACACCGGTCACCCACGTTGGTGATGACCAGGTCTAGGATATTGCTGCCCCTGGTGGGGGTGTGGATAAGTTGATCCAAGGCATTGGAATTGATGATTTCCAGAAAACATTGAGCAAAAGAGTTGGTACATGAGTAGTTTTCCCAGTTAATGGTAGGGTAGTTGAAATCACCCATTATTAGAGTGTTGGGCTGTACCTTAATATTTTCCAGTATATCAAGAAAAGAGGAGTGGGAATCCTGGGGCATGGTGGGGGGTCTGTAGCAAGCTACAGTCTGGATTGTGGTTTTGCCCAGAGTTAGTTGAACTTGGATAATCTCGGATGCATTATGCTGAGCAACTAGCTTGAAGGTGTGGATATCCTTAATGAATATGGACACGCCTCCACCTTTAGTGTTTCGGTCTGGGTTTGGTGGCCGAAAAGTGTGGTATGAGTTATAGCCTGGTAATGAAGGGATGCTCTCTGGTGCTTTGAACCAGGTCTCTGTCACTGCACAGATGTCAATGTTCTCCATTTTAAGGAGTGCCTCGAGTGAGTGCATTTTGAGGTTTAGACTTCTAGCATTGAGTAGCATTACCCTCAGATTTTGCTTGCTTGTACCTGTTACAGTGGTGAATTTGTCATTTAAACCTTGCCTAAAAAAGGCACTATAGGGGTGGCAAGAGCCTTTGCCAGTATCCAGAATCCCAAGGGCGACAGGTGCAGGCCATCTCTGGCAAAGCAGCGTGGTCTGTTGATCATGTCATCCCAGGCAGAGAGATACTGGATTCCCTTAGTATGACACCAGAAGCTTAGCCAATTGTTAAAGTCAATCATTTTGTCCTTGTACTGTGGTATCATTCTGGGTGATGGCAGGATGTTACTCCGGGCTAGGGTCATACCTGCCTGGGCTACAAGATCGGAGAGCTCCTCCATGTCTCTTTTCATGTAGTCCAAGGAGGTATGTCTCAGGTCATTCACACCAACATGGACAATGACAGAGTCATATTTGTACATGTGGAGTGACCTGAGTGCGTGCGTTATGTGGTGGATCCTGGCACCTGACAGGCAGCTGACAGTAACTTTTTCCTTGTTTAGCCTGGTGAGTGGAACATCACCGTGCCTGACTATAGAGTCACGTATGACTAGAGTGTTGGGTACGTTATGCCTTATGGGCTGTAGTTGAGTGGCACACTGAATATGTGGGCTATGTGTCATTTGGGTTGTGTTGGGGGGTGGAGGTTGCTTGCATTTCTGCTTTGGAGGTCTCTGTTGTTTGGGCAGATTTGTACTGAGAGCCTCTGCGAATGTAGGTGTGTGTTTTGTGCTTCTGTGTGTGTGTGTTTTGGTGGTGTAGATTTTGAGGGACTATGTGATGAGTGTGGTGCGGTGCAAGTGTTTACCTTCTCCTCTTGACTGTCTAGTCCAGTCTACGGTGAAGAGAGCTTTGCTTCCAGTTTGGCTATATAAGTGCATCTCTCACAGGTCGTAGTGTTGGGTGGTAGGAGGAGAGGGTTGTCTGTGTACATGAGGCAATTGCTGCATTGTCCCAAGATGCCCAGATTCATCAGGTAGACAGGAGAAAACACCGGGAGCTCTCCTTTAGACATGCCTGAATAGGTGCTTATTTATTAAGTACTAAAAACTGTTTTCCTCTGGACAAGTGGAGAAAGTTGAGTGCTGTAGTAATTTGTAACTTTAGTGCTTACAATGAGTTCTGAACAAGTGCTGAGCTCAAAGAAACAGATTTGAGTGCTAAAATTAAAAAGCTGGTTAGTTGCAAGAGAAAATTTGAAGAACAGACTTTATGGCACCAGGAATAGATTAACCCCAGTTACGTGTGGGTGGGGGGGGGGGCTTAGGAGCTCACAAACAGTCCTGGAGACAGCAAATCCGTATCTGGACAAGACCTGCCACAGGAAAGGGGGGAAGCAAGCTTGGAATTTTTTTTTTCAGTAAAACTGGAAATGGAGAAAGCTGGAACAGAAGTTAATTCAACATTAAGAATCTGAGTGGGTTGGCCTTCACAAATATTCTCTATTAGATTGAATGAACTTATGACACTAGACTGAGAGGAGTGTCACAGATCAAATATACAGTATGGGCGAGCAACTGCAAAGCCACCAAGTATAAGAACACACAACACTAGGAAGGGTGGGTGGGAAAAATAACAGTTCCTAGCTGTAGCCACTAAATGAAAGTTTTAAAACAGATCAAGGAGCAAGCAGACTCTAGAGAATGCTTTTAAACAAGCAATTATAGTAATGCACACTATTACAGTTCCTATTTGTAGAACACAGAAAACTCAAAAAATCAAAAATGCACAGAAAAGCTCGGATAGAGCACTCAAACAGAAAATATAACTCTCAGTATGAAAAAGCAGTTTATGGTTAAGTAATTCAGTAATGAAACAGTATCTAGCAATAAAAAATACAGTTAAAACAGTATAAAACAGTACATAAATGCAGTGACACAATAAAAAAAGCTTTATAACAGTGCAAAATGTAGTAGATCAACTGTATAGCACAATTATAAGTGTTTCAGAAGTGCAGTTCAGTGAAATAAGTGTAAGAAATATCTTATCCTGTTCTTGAAATCTTAAGGAATTTCCACTTGGTTTCAGTAATGCAATGCAATCTACAGCCTGAGCAATAATAGCACAACCTTTATAAGACACAGGTTTTATATACCATTAAGAATGGAAGCGTTGGAAGATCAAATTACTACTCAGCCCCTGCTATTACCCAATCACTCGTACTACAGAAGGTCAGGGGGCCTTGTTACTCTCAATAATAATGAAGACAATCAGCAGAAAATGTCTGCCAGAAACAAAGGAAACTCAAACAAAACTACCAGCCTAGACAACAGGCCTCTTTCAAGATTATGCCACATGAGCAGAACACAAAAACCTCACTTTAAAAGCATAAAAAGAACACCCACAAAGAGAAAATACAAGTCTCAGTATGAAAAAGCAGTTTACAATTTAGTAATTAAATAAAAATGCAATTATAGTAATGCACACTATTACAGTTCCTAGCTGTAGCCACTAAATTAAAGTTTTAAAACAGATCAAGGAACAAGCAGACTCTAGAGAATGCTTTTAAACAGACAATTATAGTAATGCACACTATTACAGTTCCTAGCTGTAGAACACAGAAACCTCAAAAAATCAAAAATGCACAGAAAAGCTCGGATAGAGCACTAAAACAGAAAATACAACTCTCAGTATGAAAAAGCAGTTTACGGTTAAGTAATTCAGTAATGAAACAGTATCTAGCAATAAAAAATACAGTTAAAACAGTATAAAACAGTACATAAATGCAGTGAAAAAAGCTTTATAATGGTGCAAAATGTAGTAGATCAACTGTATAGCACAATTATAAGTGTTTCAGAAGTGCAGTTCCATGAAATAAGTGCAAGAAATAACTTATCCTGTTCTTGAAATCTTAAGGAATTTCCACTTGGTTTCAGTAATGCAATGCAATCCACAGCCTGAGCAATAATCAGCAATTGCAAAGTCATCCCCAGTGAAACAGCTGGCCCACAGCATAAACAACTGGTTTCTGCAAACAGCTGTATGTAGTGATCTGAGAAGGTTCTAAGGTCAAAAGGTACTAGGCTGAAGACTTGAAATTTGATTGGAGAGAATGCACAATAGTTCAAGGAAATGCTTGGCTCTAGCACCAAAGGAAAAAAGAGAAAATAGGTGGAGCTGAAGAAGAATGGCAGCATCTTAAAACAGCATGTGTGAGGACAGATATGGAAATACAGTACAGAAGGAAATATGGTGGAATGCAGATGTCCTGGAAGTTGTGAAAAGAAGGAATACAGGGAAAAGAGGTGGATAGAAAAGAGAGAGAAGGCTAAGAAGGAATACTGTTCAGCAAACAAAGAGGCTAAGAGAACAGTTGCAAAAGCAAAGAGCAAGGCATTGGAGACACTCTACCAGCATCTGGAAAGTGACTCAGTAGATGGCACAAAGAAACTCTATCAGGTTGCAAGGTAAAGACATAAAGATAAATAAAACAGTCATCAGACACCCATCATAAGGGCTGCCAGCAACAAGATGTTCACTAGTCTACAGGACATCAAAGGCAAATTGAAGGAGTACTTCAAGCAACTTCTGAATGAAGAAAACCCCACAGGAGCTGTACTGCCCTAGACACAGTTTACAATAAAACAAGAAGAGCCCACTTTAAAAGACGTAAGAACAGCACCAAGGAAAATGAAGTAATTGAAAGCAGCAGGCTCAGATGTTGTCATGGCAGATATGATCAAGATGTTGGGTGAGTTAGGAGAGAAATGTCTCCTGAAGGTACTCATAGCAGTATGTAAATAAAGGTATAGCCCAGATGACTGAATAATAAGCATATTCATACCAGTGTACAAAAACAAAGGAGACATTCACAACTACGGGCAGTATACATTCATCAAACTCTTGTCAAACTGCATGAAAGTTCTGGAGAGATGACGGATAAATGAATATACAGAGTGGTAGAAAGTAAGATGGGAGAAGAGCAGTTCAGATTCAGATCTGGATGCAGCAGAACTGATCCAATATTTGCAGAGAGAAAGAGATAGAGATAGCCGAAAAGAAGCTAGAGATCAGCAGAGGGTCCAGCTGGGAATTCCTAGACATGGAGAAATGATATTACAAATTCCCAAGAAAACTGACTTAGGCAATCCTGCAATGGTTCAAAGTCCCAGAAACACTGGCAGAATTCATGAAGACTATGTGCAAGGACCCAATGAAACAAGTAAGGTTCATTTTTGGACTCAGAGAGGGGTTCCCAGTAGAAGTGGGTGTGTTTCAGAGTTCAGCCCTAAGCTTGCTGCTGTTCATTTTGGTGATGCACTACATTAGCAAACAGTTAGAGGGCAAATCAACAAATTTGCTTTATGCAAACAATGTGGCATTACAAATAGATTCTGAACCAGAATTTCAGCTAGATACGGGAATGGAATTCAAAACTAAAAGCACACAGGATGACACTAAGTACAGATACGACAACTGTAATGGTAACAAATGGGGGAAATCAGAAGAAGCTGGGAAATGGGATAGAAGAGAAAACAGAGGGACAAGCTAATAGACTCAAGTATCTGGAAGGAATGGCCGAGAAGGTGGGAAGTCTGAATGAGTAGACCAAAGCCAGAGTTAGAGAGACTGTAGCTAAGAAGCACACAGTGCTAGGGGTAGAGTATTACAGAAGAATGCCAAAGAAGCTAAAAAACAAGGTGTACAAAAGAGTGGTGTGATACAGAAACCTGGGCAGTTAAGGGAGAGCAGCTGAGAAAACTGTAGGTGATGGAGATGAGGTGCCTGAGATGGGAAGTAGGATGCACACTGTGGGACAGACAAAAAACAAGGACATCAGAACAGAAGTCCAAGTAGCTCCAATTGCAGACAAGGTCAAATACAACAAATTATGGTGGTCTGTGCACATGTGCAGGAAAACAGAAGACAATATTTTGAAGAATAATTGGGACAAACAGGAAGAAGGCAAGAGAAAACAAGGTCATTCAGCAAAGAGATGGCTGCACTGCATGAGAGAAGACCTGTGATATCAGATATGACTGTTGCAGAAAGTAGGAGAGTTTCATAGAATAGAGAGAGATGGTGATAGCTAACATGGCCTCCAATCCCATGTAGAAAAAATAGGAAAAAAGGGTGTTGCTGCTGCTGTGGTGCTGCTCCTGCTGCTGCTGATGATGATGATATTACAGCACTGTACTTTGTTGTTGTTGTTGTCTTTCGGCTTTTCCCGGTTAGGGGTCACCACAGCGAACTCTGGTCCGCTAATGATTGGCAGTATATTTTCATGAACGCTGAGGTGCCAGCTCGATGTTCAACCTTCAACGAAGGCATGCCCATTTACGCATGTCTATCAAATGCCCACCCAACCATGGGGAGGACATGCAGACTCCACACAGAAGGCACTCCCCGCACTCCAGCCGAGAATCGAACGGGGGAACCTCTTGCTGTGAGGCAACAACGCTACCGCTGCACCACCACAGAAGTCTTGTATTACTGTAAATTAACAGTACCACATATTAATAGTACTGTACATTACAGTACTGTACAGTAACATTACCATATATTATAGCGCTGTACATTAATAATACTTTATATTATACTACTATGCATTAATAGTACCATACATTATAACACTGTGCATTATAAAATTATGCTTTGAGAATACTGCATATTTTGGCACTATGCATTATAGTACTGCAAGTTAATCGTACCATATGTTAATAGTATCCTACAATAACAGCACTGTACAGTAACATTACCACACATTTTAGTACAGTATAATAATATTCCTATATATTACAGCATTATATAGTAATACTAATATACATTAAAAACATTGTACATTATAGTAGTATACATTGACAGTACTGTATATTTTAGCACTGTACATTTGAATACTGCAATTAATAGTACTGTATATCAGTGGCACTGCACGTTAATAGTGCTGTACATTACAGTGCTGTTCAGTAATATTGTCCAAACATTAATAGTAATGTATATCAGTGGCACTGCACGTTAATAGTGCTGTACATTACAGTACTGTTCAGTAATATTGTCCATACATTAACAGTACCGTATATCAGTGGCACTACACGTTAATAGTGCTGTACATTACAGTGCTGTTCAGTAATATTGTCCATACATTAACAGTACCGTATATCAGTGGCACTACACGTTAATAGTGCTGTACATTACAGTGCTGTTCAGTAATATTGTCCAAACATTAATAGTACTGTATATCAGTGGCACTACACGTTAATAGTGCTGTACATTACA
Source organism: Protopterus annectens (assembly GCF_019279795.1). Lineage (NCBI taxonomy): Eukaryota > Metazoa > Chordata > Ceratodontiformes > Protopteridae > Protopterus > Protopterus annectens. The sequence continues at coordinate 1,352,213,143 of NC_056725.1, forward strand.
GTACTGTTCAGTAATATTGTCCATACATTAATAGTGTTGTACATCTTAGTACTAATATACATTAATAGTAGAAATGAAAAACCCAGCAAGACTGTGAGGAATCAAAAAGTGTGTGCGTGTGTGTGTGTGTGTGTGTGCGTGTGTGTGTGTGTGTGTGTGTGTGTACACATACTGTTGTGTGCACACATGCTTATTTCTTTGTTTGATTGCACTTTTGAAATAAGGAAACATGGTACCATCGCAGTGATTTTATTTGTACAATTGGTCTGAGCAACTTTGCTTTTACTTCAACTTTATAATACTTGTCTTGGTCTTATGATGTTGCTTGTATAGTAAACAACAGCATTTCCATGCATAGAAGTACATAATAGTTAAGTCCTAAAAGTCAATTCCCTGTTTATGACAGGCAGTGCCACTTTGGCAGCTATGTTCTGAGTCAAAACATGAAAATAGCAATTGTCTACCAAGCTTAGGCTAAAAGTATGTCCTAAGTTTCATCTAACAGTTGCATAAAACAAGTAATCTGTATCTGAAACACCTTGATATTATATAAGGCAACAGAACAACTCAAACTCTTCAAGAATGAGTGTTAAATTTAGCAGAAAACTAAAAGTCAGTCCTTTGTACTTACTGTGGGTGTGGTTTGCCCTCTAAAATCTCACATGTCAAAAAAGTCCTATTTTGAGCACTTGAAAAAGTGGCAACTCTGTACTGGGTAGCTGCCTATTGTCTCTACTGGGCAAAGAACTTGAACAAAAATGTGGTCATTAAAAGTGGCTTAGCCTGTTCTAGTTTAGTGCCAAACACCTATTAAAATTTACATGATGCTCCAAGCAGAGCCTAAACATGTCAGTGAAGAGTTTAGATGCGAATCAGTTCATTACAATAATCCTGAACAGCCAAATCACAGGCAAAACATGTTAGCTCAGGGGCTGCTGTTAATGAAAAAGAACAATAACACAGTGCAAAGCATGCATGTCTTTGCCATCCCTGATTCTTAGAGACATCCTCAATTGCGGCTCAAGTGTTTGATCTGCCCTCCCAGTTGGTGACTGAAAAAAGACAAAAAGATTATACTTAGTAACTAACAGCAACCATTACAGTTACATTTCTTTGACTTAAGAAAATGCAACTAAGTTCAAATCTTTCAGTCTGTCAATTTAATGTCAAAAGTATCGAAATGTTAAAAGTATCCTTGATTTGGAACTTTTATACCAAATTATTTTTGGTTTAGCCTTTGATTCTGGACATATAAAGTTGAGGCTTTGATGCAAAAAAATAATTCTGTTGAACTGAATTGAACTATCGCATAAATATCATGCTTTACTAAAAGCACTCAATAATTAATTTTAGAAAATGGGCTTGGAAAATCAGTGAAATCCCACTGGGCATTCAACTCTCCAATGTACAGGGAGACCCTGGCAAAAATAAGACCTCATGTTCTAGCACGAAATCATTGATAAGACACTAAACTCCTTGCTGAAGCCACAGTTTATTTTTCCCTCACTAACCATGGCTTAGAAAGTTGCGCGGAAAATAAAACAAAAATAAAAATAAATAAACATAAATAACTGAACTAACAGAAGGAATGATAGAAGCAGTTACAAGGTTCTGCCATTTCTTCCCCTCATTAACTATGACTATGACTATCAAAAGCCATGGTTAGTGAGCAGGATAAAAAAACTAAAGCAAGAAAGTGCAGCAGCAGTTAGAAGGACTAATGTGTGTGTGTGTGTGTGTGTGTGTGTGTGTGTGTGTGTGTGTGTGTGTGTGTGTGTGTGTGTGTGTTAGTACTTGTGTATGTAGGTGGAGTTCTAATTTTTTACACTATGTGTTTCTTACAGCAGTGACCTAAAATATGCTACTGTTGACATTATTCATTTATTTGATCAAAACAAAGCATTTGAGGTGTGCACACTCTGTGTCTGCAGTTGCTGGGCACATTTGTGTGTATCTGCATGTGCATCCTGGTTTCTGATATGTGCCTTTGCTTCTGCATTGGTCTGAGAGCGTGTATGTGTGTGTGTGTGTGTGTGTGTGTGTCTGTGTGTGTGTCTGTGTGTGTGTGTGTGTGTGTGTGTGTGTGTGTGTGTGTCTGTGTGTCTGTGTGTGTGTCTGTGTGTGTGTGTGTGTGTGTCTGTGTGTGTGTGTGTGTGTGTGTGTGTGTGTGTGTGTGTGTGTGTGTGTGTGTGTGTGTGTGTATCTTTATGTATACATATACACACACATATACATATTACTGAAGACGAAATGAACAAGATGACCAAAATGCTGAAGGATTTCACAGGGTAAGTAACCAGGTGACCAACAAGAGGAAATTGCCTTTTCCCCACCGTAGTGCAATCCCAGACTTCCTATATTTACACATAGGAGGATGTGGGGGCAGGGGGCATAGCCACCCACCTGGGTGGGTTTGAGGTAGTGCAGTGTGTTTTGTTTTAACGTGCTGGTCAATTGGATACTTACCCTATGAAATCCTTCTGCTTTCCGGTCTTTCATGAAACTGAGGTTTTGGCAATGTTGCCTCATGCATTTCATCTTCAGTAATGTGGGATTTCATTCTTTTAAAGTAGACCCATATATATATATATATATATATATATATATATATATACATACACGAGTGTGTGTGTGTGTGTGTGTGTGTGTGTGTGTGTGTGTGTGTGTGTGTGTGTGTGTGTGTGTGCATATGTTTGTGTGTGCACTTACTGGATAGAGGGTTTCTGTAAGTTTAGTCTTAGTATTCTAGATGTATGCCTGACATGTTTTGTAGCTATCCACACTGTGTCCTCACTTCACACTTTTTTAGACATTATTTTCACTTTCTTTCTTCTCTATCTACAAGTACACATGCACATACGCACATAAATGCAGAGAGCCCTTCTGCTTTGGCACTAGAAACACACACTTAATATTACTTCTTATATGGGGTTCAAACAAAAGACCTTAAGCATATCATATTAGTGTCACTGCCCCTTGACCAACAAGAGGCTCTGGGCAAAGAAGTGTTGCATTTTCCTTTAACAGCTTTATTTTTTCAGCAAGGAACCCCAAACTCCACCCCAATAAGGTGACTAAAGTCAAATTTCAAACACACAAAGCTCTCTGCTTAGGCACTATTAGAATCATAGAAGTGAAAGAATGATATTAGCTCTCATCTGGGACTTGAACACAAGACTTACAACATACCATACTTGTGTTAATAATTAAAAAAATGGATAAGATGAAAAGAAAAAGTAAATTCACATATCAGCTTTAGGTTCCTAATGAGTCCCAGCAAGATTCATAGTCTGGACCTTTGTCAAAATCAACAAACCCAGACATGCCAACAGAATTAATGATACTAGAATGACCACAGAAAATTTTAATGAGGCAGATGTGACCACAAATTAATAAGTTCAATGTGTTTAGCAACAAAATTTGAGATCTCAGCAAATTTCAAAGACTCTGAGCACACAAAAGGATTAATAAAACTAGGGAATAGCATGATTAATAATGTCAGAGAGTCTGAAACAGGACTAATAACTTCCAAACACTTGATCCAACACAGTTTGGCTTCATCAAGGGGAAGTCATGTCTGCTAAATTTAGTTGACTTCTTTGAGATATTCATCAAAGCCATGGATGAGGGAAAGACGGTGCACACCGCCTACCCTGACCTGGTCAAAGCCTTTGATACTGTTACCCACTCGGGCATAATAGATAAACTCTCTCAACTAGGCATCAATCCATATGTTACCAGATTGGTATCAAACTGATAGAATCCACATAGTCAAAGCAGGGGAAGCCACCTCAAGCAGTAGACCCGTAACAAGTTGCGCTCCCAGGGTTCAGTCTTTGGGCCTCTGTTATTTGGGATATACTTTTCTGAGGTACAGGCCAAAACCAGTGGGCTATAGCTGACCAAGTTTGTAGACGACTGCAAGTCGGATGCTGTCATTAATTCCGCTAGTGATGTGGACATCTTCCAAGAGGGTCTTACTCTGACAAATGACTGGTGCCAGAAACATGGCCTCAAGCTGAATACCAAAAAATGCAACATCATCCCCTTTGGGGAGAGTGATGTCCCCACAAATTATCACATTAATAACAATGTCTTAAGCACGCAATCAGTCATGAGGGATTCGGGCACCCAGGTGGATAGCAACCTGACTTTTGACCACCATGTTGTTTCCATTGTACAGAATGCCTTCTACATGGCCCACCTCATAAGTAAAGGTATCTCATCCAGGGACAAGGAGGTCATAACATCCTTGTATTCTTCCCTTATAAGGTCCGTTATTGAGTACAACACCCCTTTTGGCATGTACCTCGCAAAACACATGCAGCAGCTAAAGAGACCACAGAGGTTCCTCACCAGTAGAATCCAGGGTCTCAAACATCTACCATACACAGATAGGCTAAAAGCCCTATCCCTCTACTCAGTTTCATACAGACTCCTCAGAGGTGACCTCTGTCTAGCATACAAGGAGATTACGGACCCCCACCTTAATGGGACTGCTGCATATCATGTCAAGATCCACTCAAGTAACTCACACGCATGGCCTCAACCTGGTCTGTGACATCAAAAAGACTTGTTGGCAGGAAAGATTTGTGTCCCAGAGACTCCTCATCTATGGAATAGACTCCCTCTCCACATCAAGTAGAGTACCTCTTTACCCCTTTATAAGTGCAACCTGGATAACTTGATGGGAAACAGAAAATATACCCATGGGATTCCGCCCGTGTCCCTGCTGGACAGGGTCATCAGGTGCTGATTTGTCTAAACATGGGCTAAACTCTTGGCTAGGCTTATAAGGGCCTCAGGGCCAATAGCCTAGTAACCTCCTATGATCCTATGATCCTATGAATAAAAGTCAGAAAGTATTAGCAACATTACAAACCGGTGGCACCAGTCAGATTGACAGACTCAAGACATTGCAACAAAATGAAATGACCCAAGTGACCACAGTTAGATATAAACATTAGCAGAATTAGAGGGCTCCACCTACATTAAGTGAATTTTGTGAATTTAATTTTTGTTTTTATCTGTTAATAGTGTAGGTAAAACTGGTCCTCAGACAATTTTTAGCCATGCCCTAAAGGTAAATGCAGTACATATGGACAATATAGAGCAGGCAGTTAACCAGCATGGGGTGGGGAAAAGTGGAGTATGTAGACCCAGAAAAAATCCATACAGTTACAGGGACAGCATGCAAACTCCACCTAACTGTGACCACAAGCCCTCAACCCTAAACATATAAGGTAATGATCCTAGCTGTTCAGTCTGCACACTGCCCATACAGGGATCCATCAGCTGAACTCAACAAGGAAGCTTTAGAAAGATTAGTAGAGCTGCAGTGCAGCAGATTAAATGGTGTCAATGAATATGGAGTAGTATTAAAAGAGGCAGGGGGCCACATCATGGCTAACAGAATGGGGAGAGGGGTGCCACTGCAGTATCAGTGGAAAGAATGCCATCACACCAGGGCTAACTGAGCCATATGATCCCAGAGAAGTTACCATAGCCAAGGAATGTGTAATTGATTAAGGTAATTATCAGGCTTTGCTTTTTAAATAAAAGTCATCACAGATAACTGAGTCTGCACTGTCAATCATCTGTATAGAGACTATCGTTCAACTCAACCAAAGATACAACTGAATGTTGAAAGAGCAACAGCAGTGCTAATCCCCAAGATTATTAATCCACTGTATCTGCCATGACATGAGTTATTGGTTAACTGTGCAGAGTGCAGGGTAAGGTTTTGTTTTATTTGTTTGACATTATATTTGTTAACTGGGTTAATTGAACTTCGCATTGCCCCTTTTTGATGGCACCTATGCAGGGTGGGAGAGCAACTACAAACAAACTGGTGGATAAGCTTCAAAAGCAACTGAAAAGAATAAGGGAATGCATACAACTTTACGTGGCTGGCTCATTATTTACTGAAATTGTCATCAAATGGTATCATATTTAGTAGCTTTGTGTTTCCTACAACAGCCTAAACAGATGTACACACAACATATTATTTTTCTTTCTGATACCTGATTTATTCTATTCTGGGTTATGGGGAAAGTGGAGCCTATTCTAACAGACAACAGGTATAAGACACAGACACTTTCCCAAATGAGGTGCTACTTCATTTTAGAATGCAGACATTCTCACTCATTTGGTGCATTCACACCTACTGGTAATTTAGAGGACTGATAATTCACCGAATTGCATTTCTTTGGAATTGGGATATCAGAGTAAAAAATGCCTCATAAAAACCCATGCAGAGAAAAAGGAATATGCAGGCTCTGCACAGAAAAAAAACAGGAACCAAACTGTTGAACCTAGGGTGTGAAGTAGCAACATGCACCACTGTCCACACTACCATCTTCTAAGCAAGACAATTACTTCATCTTATAGCAACATATCAATAAATGCATCAAATAAATGCATCAACTAAATGGTGAGAGTTAGCACGGGGAAGATGGCCACATCTACCAGGTTGAAGAATTGCTAAAGTTACCCCCTACATGACTCAGTACCAATTATGAGGGCACATAAAGAAACCACTCACTGACAACCATCATGCCTGTATGTTTACACTTCCCTTTCACTTCTGGAATAAATCTATTTCCTCCCATAATCCTGAGAATGGCCCATATTCTGTTTGACTTCTATTGACTTTGTTCAACACTTTACTCCTCGCTAACCTACCTTCATGCCCTGCCATTTTCATCACCACTGACCTCCTGAAGATTCTTTCGAGATCCAATATTAGGAAAATCCTATCTTCCTACTTTGCACATTTACCGTTATTACATATATGAAATTGTTACATATAAGGGCATTTTATTAATGTATTACTGGTCCCTGCTCAAGCAGGGGTGCATAAGTATAGGACCTTGGTCAGGCAGGGCTATGCAACTGCAGGAGCCTAGTCAGGCAGTGATATATAGGTGCAGGACAATGGTCAGGCAGAGCTATAAATGTACATGACCCACACACAGTGACCATTGTATCATATAAAACATACGATTAAAAATATGCAAAATCTGATCAAATGTTGATTAGACCCTTCACCTGCCAAGTTAATACCTGTTACTCCTTCTTCGTCTGTTCTTTGATTCACAATCCTTTCCACCTGCCTCTTCTAACTTCAGGCATAGTGAAGTGGCCTTCTTCTTCTGTCAAATCGGATTATGAGTGGCCTTCTTGTCTTACAGCTTCGTTTCTCTCTCATTTTCAGTTCCAGATGGAACCCTGTCCTGTTCACCCATTCATTCTCAAACTGAATTGGAACTTTATTCTGGCCTCCCTTCAGTCAGTCTTTCACATTTATGTTGATTCCTCCAAAAAAATAAGCACAAATTAATCAAATGAAACAGGAGTAATAGAGATGAAAACACAATTCTGAATCATACATCTTTTCTCACCTTCTGGCTTTGTATTTAACCATTAAACTTTATTTGTTTAGGTACTTGAACCCAAACCCCTTAAAAACTAATATCAAATTTAAATTACATCAGTACAGTACAAATAGGATAACATATATTGTAAAAGTTCAGTCTAGAATAAAATTACAGTAATGCAACAGAATGCAATTCAGCAATACCAGAAAACTAAAATTTAGAGCTCAGTGTCGGTGATAAATATCTCTAGCTGGACTCAGACAAACTGTTCTGAATAGTTAATTTTTCAGAAACCTCAGTGTTACAAACTCACAACCTAGAAAGTAGTGAACTGAAGCCACAGAGGAAGAGGAAAATCAGTCCAAAAAGTCAATATTTATCTGTGGAACCACTGCAAACTCCTCCTTATCAGAGTAAAACTGTTAAGCTGTAGAATAGGTGACCAACTGCTAGTTTAATACTGACAAGACCCTGGTCTGGCAGGGCTGTATCCATATAATACCCTAGTCAGGCAGGGCTGTATCCAAACAGGACCCTGGTCAGGCAGAACTGTATAAGTGCATGACCCTAGTCAGGCAGGGCTGTATAAGTGCATGAAACTAGTTAGACATATAAGTGCATGACCCTGGTTAGGTAGGGCTATATAAGTACAGGACCCTGGTCTGGCAGGGCTATATAAGTATATGAGCCTGGTCAGGCCAGGCTGTATAAGTACAGCACCCTGGCAGGCAGGGCATTATTAGTGCATGACCCTAGTCAGGCAGAGGTGTATAAGTGCATGACCCTGGCAGGCAAGGGTGTATATGTACATGACCCTGGTAAGGTAGGGCTATATAAGTACAGGACCCAGGTTAGGCAGGGCTGTATAAGTACATGACCCTTGGTCAGGCAGGGTTTTATAAGTAAGTATCAAGATGTTAGATGTAGACTGAGCCACCAGCAGCAGCTGCCAGTGTAAACCCTGCATTAAAGCAAAGATGTGACCATAATGTAAAGTGCGAGTCAAGATCTTATGCTCCCACTGCAGGTGGGTGGAGAAAGGTCTATGTAGAGAGGCTGCAGTAGCTGAGCTGTAATGACATCACAGCATGTAGCACTGTTTTCAGATCTAATTTCAGAATCATGTGTTTACTTCTGGGTATGTTCCCTGTATGAAACTATAACATTTACTGACCACTAGCAAGCTGTTCCTCAGTATCAGTTTGCTAACCAGGACTACTCCAAGGCTACACATGCAAGCAATACATTTCATCCTGTGGTCCCTAAAAATAATTAATGGAGCAAAACAGTGCTTCTGAGACTGATGAAGAGTAGTGCATACCAGTGTCAGCTTCAGGTCATTCAAATTTAAGAATTTCAAAACCATATCCAAGCAGTGCTCCAAAGTACAAAGAATCATAAGAGAAGGAGAGGAAGCTATGACTATCATTAGCATGACACTGATAATGTATCCCTCTTCACACAAGAACATCACTTAAGGAAAGCATGTACACTGTGAATAATAGATGGTGTCAAACCTTGTGGTGTCCCAGATGTTAATGTGTGACCCCAGGAGGTATTAATTCCAAACTATGCAGTGAGACCATTTCACTAGGTAAGATGTGAACCTAGCAAGAACAGTATCAAAAAGGTCACAAGAGAAGTACAAGCAATACAAATGAGACCGCAAAATCATATTGTCCACAATGTCAGTCCCTACTGAAATTTTAAGGAAAACCAAGATGGAGTATAAACAATAATGTTTCACTGGCAACTGATCGTTAATGACCTACCAGAGTGCTGTCAGAGTGCTTTCCCTAGATTAAAAGCTGGGCTCACAATAACCTTTCCTATGAGCAAAGGACAGAGGCAGAGTAATCACTGGTCAGATTACAGGGATCCAGAGAGAGTTACTTTAAGACGAGAGCAACTAAGGCCTCTTGTACAACAGAAAAAAAACTCCTCTATATTATAAACACACACTTCATAACTTGTAAAATTACTGCCCAAGCATCTCAAACCATGATGCAACAAGCCTTTTAAAAGCTTGAATCCAGCCCAAAAGGCCTTAGACAGAGAGATGAAAGCTATTCGTTATCTTCTCATAGCTGGCAGGCATAAACTCAGACAGAGATGTGAAGACAGCACTGCTAACACAACAAGAGGTGCATATGAAGTAGGTGTTTGAAGAGAAAGAGTCTAATCTATGGCATCTTATCAAAATCAATATACAATCTGATCAGACTGAAAAGAAGATAAAGCTTCACAGGTTTACAAACAGGACTGGCTGCACAAACCACCAACCACTTGAAAAGGTCTTGGCTGGGCAATTTGCGACAATAGAGTCTCACCAGACATACTTTCTTCCTCCTGTATTAATCCCTTCATGTTCTTTCATCTCTCATTTGTTGACCACTGGCTCAGCATTTTCCTTGGTTTAGATGCATGATCAGTTTTGTGTGGTAAGAACTGTGGAAGAAAAGTGTTCATCTTGTAAAGTCACCTATCAAGACCTGTGGATATTTTTGATTGCAAATACCTCCATCTTTGTGTCACTAGTTTCTTTCATTTTTTTCTCTCTGTCTGTCTCTCTGTAGGTCCTTTATATAAAGTTACCATAGTGCTAATGAGAGCACCCCTAACATAGGGAGCATTACTAGAACTACAACTGATATTCTGCACTGATACTATCTTGACCCCCACCCCATATCCTAGGACTCAGCTCCTAATAGCTTTGTAAAGTGTAAACAGTTTGGTGACTGACACAGCCATCATATCACATCTGCAGTCAGGTATTGTCTGGAAAAGGCTTGAAAACACACATTAATTGGTGGCAGGTTATGGAGGAGGAGGAGGCTGTGACACAGAGGCAGTCCCCTACCTAAATATGATTTGTGACATGTGACACTGACACATCCGTAGTAAACACAGCTCATCGGGTTTGTGCTGCTTGGCAGAACATTGATACGTATGTGTTAAGATTGGAGTGATGAATCAACATGAAAAAAATCCTAAACTGCATAGTTTTCTGACTCCCTGCTGCCTCCTGTATGATCTCTACTGTGCTAAAGATGATCACCTTCTTTTATTTAGTCAGTACACTGTGATTGCTTTTTTATTATTTTTTCTGAGTCAGAAGTGTTCTAGGAGTAATGTTTATCTTCTGTTCTGTGCTATAATTTTACTGAGATAAGAAACCTGCTGTCTAAAAAGATCAAGCATAAAGATAATCTAGCTGCAGACTTCTTCTGCCTCTTTGTTAACTTTCATAGTTGCAGATCCTACCCCATCAAAGAAACCACTTGATAAAGTTAAGATATTTTCTTCCACATATCTGATACTCTCTATTGTGTATACTTTTAACCACAGCAAAAGAAAGCAGTCCATCTCTTCTAATGCAGTATATGCAGGGTGGCCACGACTAAACTGTGGTGCATATATTTTCTACACTCAAATGTGTGAATATCTATACAGAAGTTTTACACAAAGCAGCAAAATGTGAAATTCATTGTAACACTTAAAGCATTATTGTGTTTTATCCCTCCTCCTTCAACACTTCCTGACATGGGGAGCTGCAATCTCCACAGCCCTGCTTACACACACACACACACACACACACACACACACACACAAACACGTGTGTGTGTGTGTGTGTGTGTGTGTGTGTGTGTGTGTGTGTGTGTGTGTGTGTGTGTGTGTGTGTGTGTGTGTGTGTGTGTGTGTGTGTGTGTGTGCGTGTGTGTGTGCGTGTGTGTGTGTGTGTGTGTGCATACATGCATGCATGCTAATTCTGAGACTGCTCCACATTACAGAGGGTAGAATTCTCTGAGGTACTGCAATCTCAGAATTATGTGGAGTTAGTGTATCACAAACATAAGTGTGCTTTTGGGTATGGAAAAACATATTAAATATCTATCTGCCTTTCTCCCATGCAGAATTAGAATCATCCATATTCTTCTAGATATAGAATAGTTTTAAGTGGCAAAACTCATCTTATTTGATATGCGTTTCTTCAGTCTTTTGGTAAGTAGACAGTCTAAATCAACTCACATGTAGTCATGCAAAATAAAAATATATTTCATATATTTCAGTAACTAATTTCTTTATATTTTCATTCAGCTACATGGATCATAATAAACAACTGTGTGTTAATAGACAGGCAGCAGTATTTGATTGTGCTTTCTGAGTAAGCCACACAGACAGACAGAAAGATAGAAAGATAGATTGATAGATTAGATAGATTAGATAGATAGATAGATAGATAGATAGATAGATAGATAGATAGATAGATAGATAGATAGAATGGTAGAAAGGTACTGAAAATAAGCAAATTCGTAACTGTCATCAGCTATGAACTCCATGAAAAGTCCACATAGTGTTGATATGTTACTGCTTTGAACATGGCCTACAGTGAATTGATAAAACTTTATCAGTCAGTAACAAATAAGAAGCAATGTTAGTAATGATATTTTTAAGTAAGCTATTCCCTTGGCATAGAAGGATAAAGCCTGCTATGGCACACATAGCCTGCATTGATCAGAGTACCAGGGAGCTAGAGAGGCTGTCCAGCCAGGGATGGCAAGGACTGGATTGCTGATCCTGGCTGATCCATCCCATGAGGAGAGGCTCATACACATGCTGCAGAACCAATGTTTCTGTGTGGCAAGACTATATGTATATAATCCATATGAAAAGGCAAGGTACGGGGGAAAACATGTGAAGGAAGGCATCAGTCTGTAGCCAGGCACAGCAGGCATACAGAAGTGCACAGCCATATCAGAGCTTAGCATAGTGAGCACTAAATCATGCCTGAAACACAACAAGATAAGAGGTTATAAGCTGAAGAACAAACCTCCCATCTCCCCTCAGGATGATAACCCATGATTCCCAGCTCTTGTCTCCAGTGCCCTTGACTTTAGATATGGGAAGTAAAGGAATGGATGGGTCAGTGAGGGATGCAGGCTCATTGGCAAACAAAGGGTCAAAATACATACACAAATAATTATTTTATAGCTAAGTAATAGATGATGCATAGAGATATAAATAAATAAGCATGTAAGTGATTACTGTACAAAATACGTAATAAATACCAATATTATAAATCCCAAAGTTAAAGTTATTTCATTATGTTTTAATATTAGTATACAAGTTTCAATATTTGTATAGAAGGTAAATGTAACTCTGGATCTTTTTCTTTCAGGCAGGAGAAGATAAAATGAAGAATCACGTTAGAAAATTCCAAAGGCATGCACTCGAAAGCCTTATATCTGGTGCATACATTGCATCAGACAGACAACCAGTTTCTATACGAACTGTATGCATGATATAACTACCATCAATTTTCTTAACTATTTCATTCAGTATTGCATAAATTGCTTGCATTGTTTGCAAAACATAAATTGCTTAGCTACTTACTTAGTAAGATGCAGTTTCCATCGAGGTGATCGGTATGTTTCTGCTTTACTAATAATGCAATACAAGGCCTGACTCAAGTAACATTTTGAAGGCATATATGCTTTCAATCAGCATAAACTTTGGTAGAATAGCACTGCCCATGGGGCTGGAAATTGATTTACTCTTCATAATCCTTAATTTTTTTATCTAAAATTCATGTATATTATTTGTGTGATAATATGTATTATGAATACAGCAGATGGCAAAAATATACTTTGATTACCCTCACCCTCCCATTAATCAGTACTGTATTTTTTTCAACATGGGATATGTCGAACGAGAGGTTAAATTTTATTTTTGCATCAAACTCTTTCATGACACCTTTTGAGCTTGATTAGTTTGTACTTTAACCAACCCTACTGTTTTCCTCTTCAGTGGGAGGCTAAACAGACTGGTACAGACCAAGTTGCACTTTGCACGTTTCCAAGGTGACAGATATTCTGTTAGCTGGTGACAGGTGTAGCTCAACGTGAGGAATTCAGCCATAAACACTAATGCATGCTAATATTAATAATAAATAAGGAACTGTGGCAGATCAGTATATGTCTAGTGGGTAACGGGGGCTGCGTGATATTCACATCTACCAACGCAAAGGAAATCAGCCATCATTTTAAATATACTTTAAAGATTGTGATCACGTTGCGTAGAAATTGACAGAGCATTTCCTGATAAAAAAGCCTGCTACCATTTATTGCACTGAAGTGTTTTGCTCATCAAGTCCCTGTGGCCTCTGCAAAGTAATGCAGCTGTACCTGATTCCATAGAAACAGTGAGTTTATTATTACAATTTAATTTGTCTGAAAGGCCAAATGCAAGTTAAAAATGTCAATTGATTTCATAGCCCCTCAGGAAAAAAAAGAATAAAATCAGAAACAAATATATACTGATTTCTGTAAAATGTGTAGATAAACTGCCTAGCAAACACCTCTGGAACAGATGATTGTTACAATGTTTCATTTAGGAGCTACTGCAATGCCATTCCAGGCTAAATGTTAAGTTCCCAATCTTGAACTAAGCCTTATATTACTATTGCCTCCTTAATATTTCTGCACCCTAAAAATAAGCAACTATTGTCAGACAGGTGCCCATATTTACATTCCCAGATAAGTATATAAATGTCAGATGTTTCCATGCCATGTCAATATTAAGCAAATGAATATTGGTGCTTAGCTGACAACAAAATATCTACAATCTAGGAGCAATCTGAGAGACAAAAATTATTATTACAAATAAAACATTATTCAATCCAGATGTAGTCTCTCAAACAATAATAGACCGCAGCACAGAAAATGTGAAGAAAAATTACTGTCTCATCGACTTTATGAATATTTTGCAATATGAGGAATAGCTGAAAAGAATATTAAACTAAAAGGGCAAATATGCCTGAAGCTTCATACCAAATATGCTGTGAGAGCATAAAGTGATTATGTTGGGAATGAGAGGTTTTAACCTACCTGTCAAATTCTGTAGTCATATAAGCCTGCATTATACTGTTTCCTAATAAATGCAACAGACAGGCAGATGATACTAATATAGCCATGTCTAAGGAAAAATAAATACAAGGAATGACTACACGAACCTTGCTATCACCTGGCTGCATCACTGCTTTTGTGATTTTTTTTTTTAACAGCCAAACTTTAATGCATTTCTGTGAATGAAGTAACAGGTATCACTTACAAACTGATATAAATTAGCTTTGGTAGCATACCTAATGAGCAAGCTCACTTATAACAGATAATTGGTAATAAATATAGTACAGTGGTTGTTAGCATTTCTTTATCCATTAGTTCTCACTCGTTTTTTTCATTCTTACCTAGACTGAAGTCTTGTCCATCTAATATTTTTGGCTTTTTTATTTATGTGTGTGTGTGTGTGTGTGTGTGTGTGTGTGTGTGTGTGTGTGTGTGTGTGTGTGTGTGTGTGTGTATATATATATATATATATATATATATATATATATATATATATATATATATATATATATATATATATATATATATATCATGGCTACTGTAACCCTTTTATTTTGCTTTATGGGGCAAGATCACATCTACCTCATTGCTGTCATTCTGGCAGCTATCACAGTGGCTTTAACTTGTACAATGGAGCAGTTTTGCAAGCGTAATTATAGCCATAGCCCAACACACTCGAAGTAGATAGCTCTATCAATATTTTTGTCTCCATCCTCACCATACACACACCCACAAATACACAAGCACACACAGATACACACATTTTGTTAGAATGACTTTACCTGTATTGGTTGTTAGGATGCAGTAAGATGTTAATGCAGAAGTAAGACTGCACATTTGTAATACTGTTGTATCAGCATTGCCACTTAAGACTACCCAGATAACAAGACATAATAAAACTGTGTCCTTACTCACTCCAAGAACTATAATTAAAATGTTTAATCTAC
Organism: Protopterus annectens; assembly: GCF_019279795.1. Lineage (NCBI taxonomy): Eukaryota > Metazoa > Chordata > Ceratodontiformes > Protopteridae > Protopterus > Protopterus annectens. The sequence continues at coordinate 1,352,228,374 of NC_056725.1, forward strand.
ATCTTCTCTACTATTTTCCAGTGATGGGTAAGAAATTGAGCCAACAGCATTCCTTCCAACCTCTAAACAAAGCCAAAATAAGGGCAGCGGGACAACAAAGGCCCAAAATAAGGAACACATTTTAAATATTGCTCTTATAATCTTAGAAAGTTAATAAAATAATAGGTTTTGCATTAGCATGCATTTTGTGAAGGATATGAAGTCTGGAACTCAACTGTCTGTCATTATTTAATGAATTTAATATTCAGCCTCACAAATTTTATGAGAAAAAAGGCCAAAAATAAGAGACAAAAATCTTGACTTTATGCCAAATTCTAGAGAGTTGGGAGAGATGTTGATGTTTTCTCTGCTAGAACTACTAGGTTGTATTGCTGACTGTTTTTGCTTGTTAGGACAGTGGTTCATGTTACTGCATGTATTTCCCAGTACAGACCACAGCTGAAGAGAAAGTTACACTGGTTTATCCCTAGTAGAATGGAAGTTCGTTAACTAGAGAGAAATCAGAGAAGTGGAGCTTAGGACTGATTTTATGTTCATATTGTGAAGTAATTTTGTTATTTAAAAATTCATTTTGTTTCTTGTTCTACTGCCCAACCTCTGCGTCTAAGTTTATAGGCAAAACAATGGTAAGTGAACATCATATAGAACATTTGTAAGACATTAAAGAAGGCTGAATTCCAAAAGCACCGATACTTTCAATTTGCAAAGGAAGTCTAGTAGTACAGTGAGTTGCACTGCATGAGAGAAATACAGTGTGTGTGGGAGTGTGTGGTGTGGAAGAACTACTGTGGCAGGGCTACCCACGTGGTAGTGTAATCCTTGGCTCTGGATGATTCTCACTGTTGAAGTAACACCCTGGCCCATGTGCAAAAATGGGAAAAAGGGGTTGTGGATGGATGGGTGGATGGATGGATGGATGGATGGATGGATGGATGGATGGATGGATGGATGGATGGATGGATGGATGGATGGATGGAAATACAAGTCCAAACTTAACAGCAACCCTCAATACAGACATTTAAAATGATAAGGGAGTTGCATAAAAAATATTCAAAAACAGTTTTAAATTAAATTCCAAGACTTGAAACTGCAAGTCCTAGAATAGTAAGGCAGAATTAGTGAAAATGAAAACGTAGTAAATCCAAGATCACAGTATCACAGACAGTTGTCTTTTTTTCTGATAGGTTATATAGGTTCATAGGTTCATAGGTTCATACTAGGCTATCTGCCCTAGGGCATTTATAAGCCTAGCCAGAGTGTGTGTGGCTTTCACCACCCCTTAGGATGAGAATACTATACCCATTAATTTGCTGTGCCTCTGTCCAGCAGTGATACAGAGATGATTCCCGGGGTAAACCTACGATCTCCCATCCACTCATCAAGATTTCTCTTGAACAGAGTCAGTGAGGGGCTCTGCCTCACATGGACTGGGATTCTGTTCCATAGTGTAGGGAGTCTCAATCTCTGAATTAGTATATATACTTAATGGGATTGTGGAGGCACAGAGGGTTTGTCCTTGCAAAAAAAAACTTTAAAGAAGAACAACAATTTTAAACATTCCCTAGTCTCCTGTAGTTTCACATTTTTTTTAACCCTGGGAGTTGAAATTGCAGACCATGGAATACTCAGTTCTGTTACAGTGGAATCAAATACAGCAAGACTTGAGTGATGATGATGATGATGATGGTGTGTGTGTGTGTGTGTGTGTGTGTGTGTGTGTGTGTGTGTGTGTGTGTGTGTGTGTGTGTGTGTGTGTGTGTGTGTGTGTGTGTGTGTGTGTGTGTGTGTGTGTGTGTGTGTGTGTGGGGTGTACATGCAAACACGTATGCATGTTTGTGTCTTGTGTCTGTTTGTGTGTATATGCATGCTCACATACATGTGATGTGTATATAAATCAAATCAAAGTAAAACTGTTTTAAGGGGCAAGAATACCAAGGGGAATAAATATGAAGCAGTGCACCATGTAACAGACCATGGGAGGGATTATTTAATTCTTGTTGTTGCGAAAATTCGGGTATGTGCAGAAAGATGTGAGACTGAAGCTGGTAGGAGTGAGAAAGGGAGAGACTGGGCAAAAATAATTGCAAATGGTAAAAAAACGTTTAGAGAGTAGAAAAGTGAGATTTTTTTTGGGGGGGGTGAAATTGAAGCATTAGTATTTTTCAATTCATTATTTAGTGGCAGACTGTTTTCTCAAACCCAGACTATAAAACAAATTAAATGATCTACCCTGGGTGAAGTGAGGTGTAAATGTCACATATCTCTCATGCAAGTAACAAGCCCCCTGCATACTATCACTTAATATAATATAATTCAAGCTCATACAAGCTGAGAGATTGTTGTACAAATTGAGTGAAATAGTTCATCATAGGAGAGTTACTCGGTTAATTGTCTATGAAACTTATCCTCGGGCACTGAAAGGGGGCATGGAGGAAACAGGGCCAAGTTTGTTTGAGTGACTGATTGTTAACTAGCAATGTAGAACGTACATCCCAAAACACAAATAAAAATATAGGACTGGCTAGAAGAGGAGGAAAGTTATTGGTAGCCCAGATTGGGAGTACCAAGAGGACAGCTGTTACAGACTTCTAAGACTGCATTAAGAAGGTGGAGAGAAGAAGAAATAGAAAACAGACCTCCTGGAAAATAGTGGTTTGGGTCAGGTCAGTAAAAGGGGCATGGATGCAGAAAGGGGAGGTTTCACAAAAAGCACTTAAAAAGTAAGGGAGAACAGGAGAATATAAACATGTTAAGCAGAAATGGAGAAATAATGCAACCAGCAATGAGGTGGATAAAAGGACAGTATTTTATATTAAAACAGGTGTGTGTCATTTTTTTCTAAACTCACCTTATCAAAACTCAGGTTATCTAAACTCATCTTATTGAAACTCATTTTAGATTAACAAGCAAAATAAAAGAAACAGAACAGATATTTTATATTGCAACTATATAAATGCACTACAGTGGAAGAAAGGCAAAAACACTGGAAGTGCACCACTCTCTTACACAATACAGCACATTGTAATAAAGCAAACTACAATATTAGCTATGCATCTTTAAGAAAACACATACCAGTGATCAACAAATCATTTGATTGTACATTTGTTCTGCATTTTTTTTTTTGAGTTTTGCTGGTGTAGATAAAATGAGCTTCAATAAGCTGAGTTTAGATAAGTTGAATTATTATATAATTATTATTAAGGCACCCATTAAAACATATTGGTGGCAAGAAAGCTGGCCAGAGATCTGGGAAATTAAAGCACAAATTGTACACAATAAGCCTCTGCTAGTAAGACACAGAGATAAAGATCTGACTGTGGCCGAGCTAACCCAAGTTCTGGTAGCAGCTCAGGTGCTCAATGGCATAGGCAAGGTGGATGGGCATGCCCATCCCGGGGGGACAGTTAAGTGCAAATGCTTGGAGCACCTTCCCATGGTTTGATTACCTGGGTGGACCCTGGGAAAATATCTGCAGAGTGTCCCCTCTGAGTGAGTGGAGCAGTCTTGCTTATGTCAGGCTCTTACAGACATCAGGGTGAAGAAGCACTGATACTCTTTACTCATCACACCCACAAGGTGTTACTGGGTGAGTGTTGGCAATAGGAGAGGAAAGGGGTAAAACACTGCTTCAGCAGCAGTATAATGATGCCTTGAGCTCTTCATTCACCACAAACAGAGTCAGTGTATGTCAGGAAGAGGCTGGAAGGGACTGATGAACCCTGTGAATAAAGAGAAACACTGGGAGCAGATGATGGGCAGCATGAGATGGCCAATAACTAGGGAAAGGAAAAGAGCTACATTAGTAAACCAACTGTAAAAAGCTTTAGAGTTTAGTACTGGTGCTACCTCTGTCACTGTGCTGCTAATTAGGAATCAGGGTAAAAGAATGTCAGTCATTTCCTAAGCATGCAGCATGCAGATGATATTAAAATGGCAGTTTTCTTCACATACACACACACACACTCACACACACACACACACACACACACACACACACACACACACACACACACACACACACACACACACACACACACACACACACACACACACACACACACACACACACACACACACACACACACACACACACCACACATCACACATAAATTCATATTACTCCCCACCAGGATGGGTGAGCTCACATCAATCAACCACCCACATCCCTCCCCAGCCAACTCCCCCAGTGTCCAAGCATCAAATCAAACTCAAGCTATGGGGGACATAGCCAGACCAAAACATGTGTGCCATGCCAGTGCCTCCAGTGTCCAAGCATCAAATCAAACTCAAGCTATGGGGGACATAGCCAGACCAAAACACTTGTGCCATGCCAGTGCCTATAGTGTCCAAGCGTCAAATCAGACTCAAGCTATATGGGACATAGCCAGACCAAAACATTTGTGCCATGCCAGTGCCTCCAGTGTCCAAGCATCAAATCAAACTCAAGCTATGGGGGACATAGCCAGACCAAAACATTTGTGCCATGCCAGTGCCTCCAGTGTCCAAGCATCAAATCAAACTCAAGCTATGTGGGACATAGCCAGACCAAAACACTTGTGCCATGCCAGTGCCTCCAGTGTCCAAGCATCAAATTAGACTCAAGCTATATGGGACATAGCCAGACCAAAACATGTGTCCCATGCCAGCAAAATCAGTAAACCACATAACTTCTTATGTCAAATCAAACTCAAGCTATGTGGGACATAGCCAGACCAAAACACGTGTGCCATGGCAGTGAAATCAGTAAACCACATGACCTCTTAAATCCTTACAATTTACACATATTTTATAACCCTTTCACTATGCTTCTGCAACACAGCTTACCTATCTTAAAGTCCTCGCTTCTTATCTTACTTCCTTTTAAGACCAAAAGTAAAACAGTGTACCATTCTGGTACAAATCAGTCATACATTTGTAACTGAGCAGCATTTTATTTTGGATTGGCATATGTTTACTATTTATCATTACCTTTTTCTCTCTCTGGTTTCCTCTCTCATTCTCTCTCACTCATTGTACTCTTTTGTGTTTAAATGTCATTTATTGCATAGCATGATCCCCTGACTAAACAGTATTTCAACTGTTAAACATACCTGCATACCTCTCAACCTCAAAAGAAATCAGGGCAAAGCCTGATATAATGGGGGACAAAGGCCCCAAAACAGGGATGCATTTTAAATATTGCTCTTATAAACTTAGAAAGTTGCTAGAATAGCAGGATTTCTGTTAGCACAGATTTTCTGAAGGGTATGTAGTCTGAAACGCAAATGTATGTCATTATTTAGTGACTTTAATCCCCAAATTATCCCAGTGAGTTGCCAGAAAACCACAAATTTTTAAGGAGCAAACCAAAAATATGAGGCAAAAATTTGGACAGTCTGCAAAAATCTGGAGAGTTGAGAAGTATGTTTCTCTGTTCAGTATCTATTAATGTATATGTGCCCTTTTACTTACACTGTCATATTAATTATACACACTGAGCAGTCTATCATGTAAATCAGTTGTTGGGTAATGTAGCTTGTTCCAGTGTTTTAAAAGCATAAAGGCCCAGCTACAACCTATGTGACCCAAGTTCAAATAATGGCTGAAGTGGCTGATGTTACAGGGAGAGAGGATGGCTGTGTCTATTCTGTAGAAAGGAGAGAAGTGAGTGCACTCAAGGTACATGTGCATGGTCTGATTTTCCTGGTGGGTGTAAGTTTAACAACCACAAGGTGCTGCCTGCAGTGTGGGTAGGGCATCCTGCTGACATCGTCCCCTTATGAAAGTGAGGGGTGGGTCAATACTGACAGCTATTGCACCCCTGGAGTGTTAGCAGGCATGCACAGGGAGAGTGAATGGGGAATTTGGAAAACACTCCTGGCAGCAGTGTGATACTGTCCCAGGTCTCTTGATCTCATCACTAGTCTAATAAAATGGATCAGGATTAGCATGGGGGAGGCTAAGGCAGGTCTGTTAGACCAGGGAAAAAGAAAGGAATCTGAGAGTAGCTAATGGTTTCCTGTAGGGAGCCAAAATTGCAAAAAAAAATGTTAATTAATGTATTTATTCAAATGTTGTTCATATCCATTTAAAACTATATAAACCTTGTATAATTGGATATTTTATTCAGTTTAATGTAACTTATAATATGTAGTGCCTGTCATGTATTTATTGAAGTTTCTTGAAACATTTACCACAGGACTCCACTGAATTAGGCATTCTTGGTCATCAAAGTAAAATAAAATAATAAGCAACAGGAAATTTAAAATAATGTTTGAAAGGAGTAGTGAGTTTGTAACTTAGAAACAGCTATCAACAAAGATAGGCAAGCCAGCGGCACACAGGTCTGGTCTCCCTCCTTGCAAAGGAGGATTTGGACAATCAATTATATTTACATTTGTTTCAGAATATGAGGAATAAGACCAAAAGGAATATAGCAAGTGGTATGCAGTGATGTATTAGCTGCTGTGGAAGAAAATATACATATACTGCCATGGTGCTACATATTTAGCCAAAATTAAATTATATACTGCCATGGTGCTACATATTTAGCCAAAATTAAATTATATACTGCCATGGTGCTACATATTTAGCCAAAATTAAATTACAGAAAAGGACAAATAAGGCCTAGTTGACAGTCTGACCTCATTGTACATCTTTTTTCAGTTATCTACCCACACAAGCCCCTGGAGACCTGAGGATAAACATTCATATTTTTTGAAGTCTGGGACTGGTTAGCACTCCTGCCTGTCTCCCCTCAGAAGGCTGTCTGAACTTTTATGGGAGAATCAGACTTCTGCAGGTAGCTCCAGATACACTGGTGAGTTCAAATGAGGGAAGATTCTCTTTTGAAAGTTACTCAATACTGTCATTTGAAGGCCATGAAATTATAAATCTAGGGTCTCTATGTACCTACAGGTTCTGCTGGAAACAATTAAAATACATATTACAGAGGAATAGTTATATTATCAGTGGACGTTCACTAGAAAATATTAAAGCTCATGAATCTAAGCATTTTATTCTGCTAGCCCTCTCTCTTTTCACTCACTCATTCATTCCTACGAGGTTCAGCAAAAAATAATATGGTTATTTTAAATGTTTTTTTAAAGGAGACTAGTCTCTAAATGATTTCATCTTCAACAGTCAAAAATGGCAAAAAAAATATCCTTCATAGCTCCTTGCTGATCCGAGCAGTGCTCACCACTGTACTGTAGCATAAGCAACCCCCCCACCTTTAATCCTCCCCACTTGCAGCAGTCATCTTTTTTATTTATGAAAACAGTTGATGTCTATTTATTCCTGTGGCTGCCCACCCCTCAATTCAACTGTTTGAGTTCTATGCCCTCTGACAGTGATTTTGTGTGTATACAACTTGCTGTCATGGCTAGTACATGGTGGGGCAATAGAAGCCTGCCCTAGGCCTTTGCTGCCCCACCCTGCACTATGTCTTCTGTTGTCTGTTTCATCATCTTGATATGCTTGTCATGAGTGTAATGCATGTGCACCTTTCAACTCAGGCAAGCATCTCATTTTTAAGATGTTTGTCTAATTCAAAGAATTCACAAATAATTTAACTTTTAGGGATAACAGTTTTAGAAGGAATGAGTGAGGACTTACAATCTTGAAGGAACAAGAATAAAAAGCAACAGTACATAAAGATTTATCAAAATTTATTGATAATGAATCAATATTTAGCTGTCACTGTGAACATGCAATCTGGTGAGGAGAGAGTTAAAATGCAAGAATACATTTATTCTGAAAAGAAGAACTGTCAATACCTTGTACATCTCTAAGCCCAAATGCAAACCTCAATGTACTTGTTGAGCAGACAGATGTCAGGCAGAGGATGATCGCTAGAGGAATTAGAACTACAGAGAAGACAAGCTATATCATTAATTTCTGAGCACATAACCTTACATTGATGCAGAATATCTGGAGGGCACATTTTTCTAATACTTAAAAGCAATAATAATTAATATAAAAAGAGAAGGATAGACTATAATAATTAAGGTGCACATGACCTCCTTAATGTGTCTTTTCTGTGAATACCCTGTATGTTCTCCTTACCTAATAGGATAGTCCCACATCCACACTCACAACAGCATAAAATACATTATTCTTGTTCTCCTGCATTCCCAAATTAAGTCATTGCATTTGACCAAAGTATCCAAAAAGGTTGTTTAATGATAGACAAGTGCTATAGGCCATTATTGTTCTCAGCATACTGAGCCGAAGTTCATCTCTGAATCCACAGTAGAAAATTACAATAATACAAAAAGTCAGACTGACAATAAACTTGGTACAAATATATTTTGAAAATTAGTTTTACCTGGCCTTATGTGAAGAAGTCAAATAGACACTCAAGGTGAAACCAAGCACAGTGCAGACTGTAACAACAAAAACCCTCTGAAAATCTGGATTCAATAGCTTTATATAAAAGATGCTGTATGTCAGTTCCCCTGTGGCAGTTCACAATAAAAAATGTAAGGACTCCTAATACGATACTTGCACACAATCATGTGCATAGTAACCCAGTATAATGTATTCCTCCTGAGATGGTATACTGTCTCCGACTGTGAAGGAATCAAATAAATATAATGGCCACATTACTCATAGCTAGATGCTGTTCATCCAAGAGATCCTGTAACTGCCATTTGCTTTCATACATTACCTGCCACCAAAAGATGATACCCACATTATCTATACTCATAATGCCTTAGCAAGAAGAGAATGAAAAACACACAGTAATGTATTTCCACTTTCTGCTATAGGGGACCCACCACCACGACCATCACAATAAAAGGTAAATAAAAATAAATATAAATAAATATATAAATAAATAAATAAATACAAGTGTAGCATGATGTAGGTAGTTGTATTGTTGCCACTGTCCACAGGCCTATCTTGTTTTCTAACAGAAAAAGTGAAAGGACATCACATCACAGTAACGAACTTCAGCTTGACGCTTTCAGACACCATGCTCTGTCCCCACAGTGCATCAAGCCACATCAGTGATCATTTTAATATAATTAGCTTCAGCCTTCCATTTTCTTTAATCCACGGACTGCCTCCTTTAACTTTTAACTTCCACCTCCAAAATGTAGAACTCCACCTCTCACACAGAGTGGAACAAATGAACAAAATGTGGAAAGCATGAACACTCACTACTTTTAACTAGGAAGTTCATAACATGGTTAATAACAGTTTCTTCATATTTATTAAAAGGTTATTTTGATGAGGTAATAGGATTCAATATTATTTGCCTGGCAATTTGTAAAAAAATACAACAAACATATGAGAGATGTTTTCAGTGTGGAACATGAAATCTTATGCTTCTTCTCCTCCCCAGATAGATAGACACTTCAGGTTTTAACTGTGATCACCAAAAGTGGTAAAACAACTTAGGCACAGAACTGTATACTTCTACAGAGGGCTGGAGGTGCTACTGCAGATACCCATACCCCCCAGCTATCTGTGATTTTACAGAATATGCCTGATTTTGTTTCATATTTTTGTCCTGTCCCTAAATTTCTGGTAAATTAATGAGAACCACAGAAAAATCAATAAATCCAGAATTCTTCAGCAAAGAAGTTGAGAGGCATGCAGGGAGCCACATCTCTCAAATGCCTCTGCTTTTGCAGAATGTCTCTGATTTTACCTCATCATTTTTTCCCTGTCTCCGATTTTCTGGCAAACCACTGAGGATTACAGGATGCCAGACTTTAGAGTTTCATACTTCTTAATTGTTTAGAAAATGCATGTCATGTGTTGTTCTATTAACTTTTTTTAAGTAAGTTAAAGTAATATTTAAAAATTGTACCTCTATTACTTTTGGCTATGTCCATAATTATTGTGCCGAGAGGTTGAAAGGTATTTTTGGCTATGTTTACAATTTTTAGGAAAGAATTTGAGAAGTATGTGCAGCAGTGATTGCCCTACCTCTCCACACACACATATGCACATGCATTATAGTAAAAATAAATCAAAACAAATGTATATTTTTTCTGTGTGCAGTGCACACTTTACTACCACCTAAAGTTTTATTTAGCTGCCCACCAGTATTTGATGTAAAAAACACATATCTGAAAGAAAAAATGGTCCTCAGCTCTTACTTTCTTGGCACTGTCTAGTCATATGACCACTTGTCTTGATGAGATGGGAAAGCACTGCGGTTTGACTAAAGAATTGTTGATAGTCTTCAGTCAGTATTAGTAAGCGACTACAGAGTACTGACTGAGAAAGCACTGCAATCTGCTGCTCACAGAAACTGATTGCAGGTGCTTAGACAGCACAGTAGTAGAAAGTGGATCAGTTACCCATTTTGTATTATTATGTTCAGGGAAAAATGCTTGTAAATCTTTTCCTCTTTCTTCTGGGTCACACATCGAGGAACAGTAATTCATAGATGAGCTACATGCCCCAGAGAATTTCTGTGTAGCACTGCCTACAGGTGTGTCTGTTGTTGTTGTTGTTGTTGTGTAAGTCATTATTAATTACAGTCCTGCTGTTATTCTTATATGTAAATTTTACTGATAGTATGTGATAAAAGTTTTCCAGGGGTTCAGACATTTTATTACAGTAGCATTGTATAGTACAGGTGCACATAAAATGCAGCAGAGATGATGTTAAGCCTTGATATATGTAGTCTGATTACTTGTTGCTAGATGCATTACAGATTGTTATATAAACCCCATACAAACTGCATAATTTCATCACTTTGGAGGGCAACACATCTGTAGGGTGCAAAACACAGAGTATGTTTGTCTGGTTGCTTACAGCAGCAGCAGCTGAAATACTTATTTTATTTATTTATTTTTATTTTTATTTTATTTTACATTTGTTAACCAGGAAAGTCTGATTGGCCACAGGTCCATTTTCAGTGGAGGCCTGGTGAGAAATGCTCCAATTACAAAAATTGACAAGTTCACAAAGATAGATATTTACATTCAGGAAGTTAACATTTTAACACTGACAGCATATTTCATAATTTAAAGGTAAATATGAACAACTTAGGGAAGACATTACATGATACATTCAGAACATGACGTTATATATAGAATCCATTCAACTGTTAGAAGATAAAATAGTTGGTAGTACCGTCCTATCCTGACAGTCCAATGCGTTTAATTTCTCAAGTATTACAGAAAGTAACTGTGAGTGGTTTAAGGGATAACATTACATAGTACATTTAAAATATGACAAATTATACATAGAATTAAATTAATAGTTGGTGGAATAGTAGATAAAGTAGTTGGTCATGCTTGCTTATCATGACAGTGAAATGCATTTTATTTCTTATAGTCACATTTGGACCATAATTAGGGTGTGAAGCTGGCTTTTGTTAATGGAGAGTATGGGAGGTATCCAGAATCCAGGTTTTGATCCTGGGGTGAGATAGGAGCATAGCCTGTTTTTCATGGTGAGTTTTAAGAAGTTTTTTGAATTGAGTGGTAGAATTATTGGATATTAGTTGGGCAGGAAGGGAGTTCCAGAGCTTCGAAATAGAGTTGCTATAGACAGATTTACCTGCCTCATTGTTATGTTTGGTGACTTCTAGGTGATTTAGGGTGCTAGATCTTATGGTTCTAGCTGTGGTGTGAGGTTGTATAAGCTGTTGAAGAGCTGGGATTTTGTCAGAGTGGTAAAATACTTTGTGTGCTAGTGACAGTTGATTTAGTTGAAGTAATTGTGGGAGTTCTAGCCAGTTAAGTTTGTTGAGGGACTCACAGTGATGTGATCTGTAGGGTGACTCTGTAGCAAATTTTGTTATCTTATTATAGCAGGTTTCTAGATTATTTAGATCAGTTTTATGAAGCTTAACTAGCACAAGGGATGCATAGAGCAGGGCAGATAGCAGGTGTGTCCTGGCTGTTGAAAGATGAAAAAATGCACAAACCACCAAGAAAATCGTCACACAAGCACTATGCAGACAATGAGAGCCAGTGAGCCCTGAAATACTCCAATGTGTGCTTTAAATCAACCCAACACGTCCAGTTCAGTACAAGGATGCTTTCTTTATTCAGACAAACAAGAAGGTATAAGCGGTTTTCTTCCAAAAATAAAAGCAGAAACTTCATCAGATACAAGAAAATTAAGGAAGTAAACTGTTTAAATAGGAAATCTTACATGACATCACTTCCTGGATTAGTGAAAACCACTCCTAAGTCTGAAACAGTCTTCTGGAACAGAAGTCTGAAACACTACACATAAATTTTTCAGCACAAAACAGTATAAATATCAAAATATAAAAATATATAAAAATACATATAAAAACTGAGTGTGCAAATGTCAACATCCTAAACTATGTATTATAAACACAAGAATAAATATGTAAATATGTGTATATATAAAAATGCTTTTAAGATTCTTTTGAAAAAATATATACATATATAAAAACATATAAGTAAAATATGCATACAGTTAAAAATCCATTAGGAACAAATGAATAAATTTCATGTACATATACATATAACAGGTATGAAGGCCATTTAAAAAAAAATACTGGCTCTCATTGTCTGCATACTGCTTGTGCGACGATTTTCTTGGTGTCCTGGCTGTTGTTGTTTTAGATTGCTTTGAAAGATGGTGTTTGTTATGATACAGCAGTCCTAATTTTTTGTGAACTTTCTTTATGGTTTGGGCAATGTGAAAATCAAATCTAAAGTGGTTATCAATTTCTACACCTAGCAGTTTGGTGTGGATGGTAGGGATGATAACACTCTTGTTATGGGAAGTGATAGTAAAGTTATCTGTTAGGGTGAAGGATCTATGAGAGCTCAAGAGGAGTAATTTTGTTTTATTAGGGTTAAGAATGAGGTGGTGATTGGTGAACCAAGTTTTGGCTAGTGAGAAGCACTCTTGTGTTTGGGAGAGAAGGTGTTCAGGTGTGGAAGCTGCACATATGACAGTGGTGTCGTCTGCATATTGGATTAAAGAGGCTTTAGGTGCGGCAGATGGGAGTTGATTAGTGAAAAGAGTGAAGAGTAAAGGACCTAGGATGGTCCCTTGGGGTACTCCAATGGAAACAGGCAGTAAGGAAGATATTTGGTTCTGCCATTGTACTGCCTGCTGCCTACCCGATAGATAGCTCTTGAACCATGTAACAGAGGAGGAACTGAGGTTCAAGACAGAGAGTGAGTGAAGAAGTTTAAGGTGGTTAACCATGTCGAAAGCTTTGGATAAATCCAAGACTATAGCAGATATGAGTTGTTCATTATTTCTGTGGTGATTAATGGTGTTAGTGAATGATGTGAGTGCAGTGGTGGTACTATGGAAGGGTCTAAAGCAATGTTGTTGTATAGATAATAATTTGTTATCTAGTAGGTAAGCCATAAATTGCGTGTGTATTACCCTCTCGAGGATTTTAGATAAGGGTGATAGTATGACAATAGGCCGATTAGTCGTTGAGTTCAAAGGACTTACCCCCTTTGTGTAGTATAGTTGTTGAGTTCGAAGGACTTACCCCCTTTGTGTAGTGGTATGCTATGGGATGTTTTCCATAAATGGGGTACTGTACATTCTGAGATGGATCTGTTAATAAGGATGGTCACATGATAGGCGATGACTTCTGTGGCTATTTGTAGATATTCAGCAGGTACGTTATCGGCGGCCAAGGTGGTGGGTTTGAGGTTTTGGAGAAGTTTTAGAATGGTTTTAATTGATACTGGATGAAAGCTAAAGTGGGTGCTATTATCTTGTGTTTCATTTGGAGTTGTTATTTTTGTTGGGGTGGGGTGACTAGCAGTGGTTTGGTTATTAGATAGGGCTTGGATTGTTTCTGTAAAGTATTTATTGAATTGGGTGGGGATATTGTCTTGGTTGTTTTCAATTTTGGCGATGGGGAGGAAGTTTTCCCAGGTTGTAATATAGAATTTATTGCTGCCCAAAATTTTTGAGGGTTGTTAGCATGTCTGTCTTGAATATTTTGGTAGTAGGAGGTTTTGTCTGTTTTAATGAGTTTTTTGGCCTTGTTACATAACTCAAAGTAGTTTTGTTTATGTATTTGTGTTTTACTCTTGTGAACTTTTAGCCAGGCTTTGTCCCTTTCTTTGAGAAGTACGTTGGTGTCTTTTGTTAGCCAGGGGGCATATTTAGTTTTTATTGTAGTGGTTCTGGTGGGAGCATGGCTGTTTAGTATATTTAGGAAATGTGTATTAAGGCATATAACTGCTTCACTGAGTGTTAATTGTTTCAAGGGTGTCCAGTTACAACATTTTAAGTCCCTGGAAAAGTTGTTGGGGTTAAAGTCTTTTTTATGCCTAATTTGCCATAGTCTTACTTGGGTTATTGGGGAGTTTTGCCTCTCAGTAAGTATGTTGGTTGGTGGTCACTAAGGGTGTCTGGCAGGCATCCAGCTAGGGATATGAGGGATGGATGGGATACAAGTATCCAGTCCAGTATGGATTGGTGTTTGGATCTTTTGTCAGTTCTAGTGGAGATGAGATAACTTGGGTTACTCCGTGAAGGTTAATATGAGAGAGTGGATTTTGGTTGGAACAGTTTAGCCAATCTATATTAAAGTTACCTAGCAGGATATTTTCTTGGGGAAAGGAGGTTGAGATCTACTCTAGTAAGTTTTCCATGATAGTGATATTGTTCCCGGGGGGACAATAGCACCCTATAATGTTGATATATTTTTTGGGGTTCAGTTTAAACTTGGCAAAGGTGAGCTCAAATACCCAGCTGTATACCACTGTGTGAAGTATCTGTATTGTGCTACAGGCAGTTTGACCTCATATGGGTCATGATCCTTGTTTTGAAACTTACAGCTACTTAGTGTACAAGCCTATGCATGCCACCCTATACAGTCAAAGGCATGCCACATGCAAGGTCTGTCACAGCCAATCATCACACAAATGATACTTGACAGTAATGTTTTGTTAGAGACCCTTGCCTGCTATTGTCAACTGCATGTAATGCATGCTGGACACATGATGCATACTGCCCACCTGCTCATCTCGGTGCATGTGTGGAGCACAACATAGCATAGCTATAGAAACAGTGGCTATGGTTATGCACATATGTGTGTCACAGACCATTCACATATGCACACAAAGATGAGAGTTCTTCCATGCACAGAATGAGATCTTGTTGCATGTCCTCTATCTCCACTCTCAGTAAATGATCAGGCATAATAAATCTGACCAGCCCTATGGCAGCCATGCCTGGCAAACTGTGATCAGGGATATAAACACCGTCAGTGATCAGGGTAAAGGCTACAATCATGACACGCTGACATATTACATGCTGCTAACAACATGCTGTCCACCTAGCACAGGAGCTTAGGGTGATGATGGGAGGCCATATTACATGCTGCTAACAGCATGCTGTCCACCTAGCACAGGAGCTTAGGATGATGATGGGAGGCCATATTACATGCTGCTAACAGCATGCTGTCCACTTAGTACAGGAGCTTAGGGTGATGATGGGAGGCCATATTACATGCTGCTAACAGCATGCTGTCCACCTAGCACAGGAGCTTAGGGTGATGATGGGAGGCCATATTACATGCTGCTAACAGCATGCTGTCCACCTAGCACAGGAGCTTAGGGCGATGATGGGAGGCCATATTACATGCTGCTAACAGCATGCTGTCCACCTAGCACAAGAGCTTAGGGTGATGATGGGAGGCCATATTACATGCTGCTAACAGTATGTGGTCCACCTAGCACAGGAGTTTAGGGTGATGATGGAAGGCCATATTACATGCTGCTAACACCATGCTGTCCACCTAGCACAGGAGCTTAGGGTGATGATGGGACGCATATCATCTGCTAAATCACCAGTAACTGAAATGGAGAAGTTGCTTGTCTCTCTGCATGTGGGGCCAAAATCATCACTAGGTCAAGGTAGGGTGATACATTTTGGAGTAGAATTGCAGCAGGCTCCAAGAATCTCTGCTGGAGTTGGCCCATATGTGTATCTGTAATATTTTAAGTTACTTCATACTGGATAGCTGTTTACTGTACTGTATACAATACATATCATATATATACAATACATGTTATAACAATTTTTTATGAAGGAACATCAGGGCTGCAAACTAGAAGAGCAGGATTACAAGAAAAGTCTGTTAGTATTACGTTCTGCCACTATACCCATTATTTAGCATTAATTTGCTGTGATTAAAGTTCTGAGGTGGGTTTTACTTATTGTGGATATTTTTGCTGACTGTCTTCACAGGTGATGTTTCATCTAGATCCTCCACCATGATTATACTATTGCTTGATGTTGGTGATACCTCTGAATCTGTCAATAATGGCAGTCAAAATTTGTTATACAGGAAATGTGGAGTTCAAATCCCATCCCAGTCAGTGGACTTTGCCTCTGTGCTTGTGGAACCCACCCTAGAGGCACTGGTTAGCAATGAATGACAGAGAGTCATAGACAGGCCTAGTCAGGAAGGGATGGCTCTTCCTGCAGATCAGTCTCCGCTATTTTGATTGCCACCAGATAGCATGGGAAAGACAGGGGAGGTCAGAATGCCAGTGGCTGGTGATTCCATGGGTGCAACACCCCCCTGAGCTACCTGTCTGTATGTCCAAGACAGCAGATTTTTAATACTGATACTCTTACATTAGCTGAGAATGAATGGCAGTTATTAATATTGTGGGTCATTTTCTTTTTTGACCACTGGAATTGGTTTTGAATAATTCTGTTTTTTTATAAAAACATTTTTCCTATTTATTTAATATTATTTGCATTATATGTTTCATTTGTGCTCTTTCTTCTTATGTTTTAGCAGTTTTATTATTCTTGGATTCCACCTGATTGCTTTTTATTGTACTTTATGTCTTTGGATGGGTGGTGTATTGTAACATGATCAGCTTTAATTGTTTAATCACTTTGTATTCATTGCTCTATTTGATATGCTAATGAAGGCTGTTTGAACCAGAACTGGTCATATCTTCCTTTACTCTGCAATAAAGTAAAAGAAATCATACCGTGACTGCAGAGTGCTGACTTTCCTGCTTGGATCTGGACTTTCTGTGGTTGACACCTAAGCCATGGCAGATGCTAGGAAATTGTGTTTATTTTATTTATTTATTTTTTGTGCCATTTATTAAAAATCAACATGAAATTGCTAGGTTTTCTGACTACTATTGCTTTATGTTTTTGTCAGGCTTATGTAGGTTCATAGGTTTATAGGAGGTTACTAGGCTAATGGCCCTAGGGCTAAAGTGCGCTAGCCTGTTTATAGCATTTACAGTGTTTTCTGTGTGTTTTTCTGCTGTTTCCTGAAAAAAAAAATTCTCTTTTCCCGCCTTTGCTGTACTAGATTAGTCCAGATTTCAGGTTTTACTGAATTCCGGACTGTGGTACAGTTTCCTGTGTTGCCCATATCCTTACTTGGATAGGAGGAAGCTTCTCTGTTCACCCGTGAGAGTGGGGAGCTTTGAGCAGCCTATCTGTCCCTGGAGGAGTGGTCTCAGCCCTGAAACTAGTAGCTTATTGGCTGTTTTGGGTCAATTCCTATCTCTTTCAGTTTCCCTGCTTTAAAACCCGCATTTGCGCGGTTTGCGCCAGTATACAACTCCGCACAGCTCCTCGTGGTGTGCTGCAGAGTGATACAGGCAACAGAGAGACCTAAGAGAGACTTTTCCAGATTTAAATATTTTTTTCCCTGTTTTTTTTTTTTGCTCAGACTGCCTTTTCCCGCCTAAAAAGCGAATTTCTAACTGATCTGTGCTTCAAAAAGTTTAAATTGCATTTGCCTTCTGCTTTTTACAGTTTTGCACTTGTTTTATATCAATTTAAGTAGTTTTTGTATTGTATAACTGTTGTAGGCTACACACTAAAGTGCGCTAGCCTGTTTATAGCATTTACAGTGTTTTCTGTGTGTTTTTCTGCTGTTTCCTGAAAAAAACAAAAAAAAACAAAATAATATTCTCTTTTCCTGCCTTTGCTGAACTAGATTAGTCCAGATTTCAGGTTTTGCTGAATTCCGGACTGTGGTATAGTTTCCTGTGTTGCCCATATCCTTACTTGGATAGGAGGAAGCTTCTCTGTTCACCAGTGAGAGTGGGGAGCTTTGAGCAGCCTATCTATCCCTGGAGGAGTGGTCTCAGCCCTGAAACTAGTAGCTTATTGGCCGCTCTGGGTCATTTCCTATCTCTTTCAGTTTCCCTGGTTTAGAACCCGCATTTGTGCGGTTTTGCATGATTTTGCGCATAGCGCAGCATCGGGCAACGCCGCTTAAACGGGTTTAAACTATTCCCGGCTCCACAAAGTCTGCTCTTCACTTTTTCCCTTAGAACTGTTCTAAATCTCAAAGTAAGTGCTCTATTTTCATTCGAAAGCCCTGCAGTTGCTCGTATAAGTAATCTTATAAGTAAGCACTAATAAACTAAAGCACTACACCCTCTTATACTCCCTTTAAGTACTTGGCTCCCTATTGGTCCTTTTTGATCAGTCAAAAAGTAGTTCCTTATACTATTCTGGCATGTCCAAAAGTCAGTTTTGGGTTTACTCTCCAGTCCAGCTGGTGAATCTGGGAATCTTGAGGCAATGTTACAACTGCGTTATGTTCACAGACCACTCTCTCCTCCTCCCAACAAGCTCAAATATATGTGAGAGATGCAACTATATAGCCAAACTGGAGGCTGAGCTCTCTCAACCCAATACTGGAGCAGTCAGTCAGAAGGAGAAGGTAACCACACACACCACAAATCCAGTCTCATATAGACCTATCGCAACAGAAAACCAAACACATAAACACACAAAAACATACCCGGAGGCTCTAAATAAAAATCTGCCCAAGCAGCAGAGATCTCCAAAGCAGACATCCAAGCAACCGCTACCCCACAACAATACCTACGTATCACATAGTTCACAAAGTCAGTGTGCCACACAGTCACAGCCCTTAAGGCTAAACAACACATCTAATACACTTGTAATAGGTGACTCTATTGTCAGATACACTGACGTCCCACTCACCAGGCTGAACAAGGAGAAGGTCAATGTAAGCTGCCTGTCGGGTGCCAGGATCCGCCACATAACACAAGCACTCAGGTCACTCCAAAGTAAGTACAAATATGACTCCATCATTGCCCATGCTTGTGTGAATGATCTGAGACATACCTCCCTGGACTACATGAAAAGAGACATAGAGGAGCTCTCTGATCATGTAGCCCAGGCCGGCATGACCCTGACCTTGAGTAGCATCTTACCCTCACCAAGAATGATGCCACAGTATAAAGACAAAATGATCAATTTTAACAATTGGCTAAAGTATTGGTGTCATTCAAAGGGGCTCCAGTGTCTGTCAGCCTGGGATGACATGCTCGAAAAGCCACATTGCTTCGCTAGGGACGGCTTACACCTGTAACCCCTGGGCTTTCGAATACTGGCTAAAGCTCTTGCCACCCCCATAGTGCCTTTTTTAGGCAAGGCTCAAAAGACAAACCCACCTCCATAGACAACACAAAGAAAAAGAAACTAAGGGTAATGCTGCTCAATGCCAGAAGTCTAAACCTCAAGATGCACACACTCAAGGCTCTCCTCAGTATAGAGAATATCAATATCTGTGCAGTAACAGAAACCTGGTTCAAGGCTCCCGAGAGCAAGCACTACCAGGTTATACCTCATACCATGCTTTTCGGCCCCAAAACTCGGACCGAACCACAAAAGGAGGGGGGGTATCCATATTCATCAAAGATACCCACACCTCCAGGTTAGTGGCACTGCATGAAGCATCGGAGACCATCCGTGTGCAACTAACAGTGGGCAAAACTGCCTTTCAGTTTGTAGCCTGCTACAGACCACCCTCCCAAACTCAGGAACCCCACTCGGCTTTCCTGAGAACACTGGAGAATATGAAGGTCTCTCCAAACACCATTATATTGGGTGACTTCAACTACCCAAACATAGACTGGGAGCACTACTCAAGCCCCAACACCCTCACCCAATGGTTCCTAGAATTTATAAACTCAAATGCTATGGAACAACTGGTCACCACTCCTACAAGAGGGGAAAACATATTGGACCTGATCATCACCAACATGGGGACTCTATGTTGCATACCAGCGGTATACCCCTCATTGGTAAGATCTGACCATAAATTAATCTCACTGGACATCCATATCCTGTCCCCACCCCCAGCCAAGGAAACCACGGTGAAGAACTTCTCAAAAGCAAACTTCACACTTCTCAAAACCGAGGTAAAATCCTTCAAAGCCCCCGGGCCAGTGGAAAATATGGCCCAAACCGCAGAATCCTTTACAAACGCTTTCTATGGACACCTACAGGAATGCATGGATCGTGCTATCCCAAATAAAACCAGGACTCATTCCTCCAAAGGCAGGAGACCTGTCTGGTGGACCCCAGCCATAAATAAGCTATACAACAGAAGGAGGAAGCTACAACATGATAAAGCAAAATCCCAAAAAGGGAAGGCATCTCTGATCAGTACTAGCAAGAAACTATGATCCCTCATAAAATCATCTAAGGCCAGCTTTGAAAGAAAAATTGCACAAGATGCTAACGATAATCACAAGGCCTTCTTTAGTTATGTCAGGAACCTGGGTGGCAACTCCGATATATGCCCTGAGTTAGTTCAAAATGACAAAAAATACACTGAATCCACAGGCATTGCCAACATCCTGGCAGACAGGTTCAGTGCAAACTTCTCCCCCCTTCCCCCCCAAAAGAGCAAATGTCTATCCCAACAGAGTGTAGCCTCCCTGACATCACAGATGCACAGGTGAGAGCTGCCCTCTCCAAAGCAAAAAACACAGCATCAATGGGACCGGACGGTGTCCCGGGCTGCTTCTTACACGAACTCCAAGAAGAACTGAACCCTCACATAAAGTCACTGTTCAATCTCAGCCTTACTACAGGATATGTACCCAAGGAATGGCGTACAGCAACAGTGGTCCCACTCCACAAAGGTGGGGCCAGAACGGACCCCAGAAACTATCGCCCTATAAGCCTGACTAGCCTGGTCTGCAAAGCTATGGAGCGTATCATCATGAAACTCATAAACAAAGACATTGGGAACCTTCAAACACTGGGTCCTACCCAATTCGGCTTTGTTAAGGGCAGCTCTTGCCTCTTGAACCTAGTCGACTTCTTTGAAACAGTCACCAAGGCCATAGATGAAAGGAAGGTAGTCCACACAGCCTACCTGGACCTCGCAAAAGCCTTTGACACAATAACCCACTCGGGCATCATAAATAAGCTCACCAGCTTAAATATCAACCTCTATGTCACAAGATGGGTTGCAAACTGGCTCAGGGATAGAACTCACATGGTCAGAATTGCAGGTGCCATGTCAGACTCTAAACCAGTTACAAGTGGCATCCCACAAGGCTCAGTCCTGGGACCTCTCTTGTTCAGTATATATTTCTCTGACGTACAGGCTAACATGGGAGGACTATGGCTGACCAAGTTCGCAGATGACTGCAAACTGGGTGCCATAATCGACTCACCGACTGACACAAGCATCCTCCAAAAGGGTCTCACAGAGACGGATAACTGGTGCCAGAGCCATGGCCTAAAGCTAAATACCAAAAAGTGCATAGTCATCCCCTTTGGGAAAAACAAAGTGCCCACAAATTACCACATAGGTGGTAATCCATTAAGTACTGAAGAAGTAATTAGGGATTTGGGGACCCAAGTAGATAGCAATCTCTCCTTTGACAAACACGTTGCCAAAGTGGTTAGAAAGACCTTCTATATAGCCCACCTTATCACGAAAGTGTTCACATCTAGATCAAGAGAGGTCATTGTGCCCCTCTACTCATCACTCATCAGGCCCATAATTGAATACAATGCCCCATTTGGGATGTACCTTACCCGACACCTGCAGCAACTGGAAAGACCCCAAAAGTACCTCACCAAGAGGATCAAGGGACTCAAACAGATGCCCTACGCAGTTAGGCTAAAGAAACTCCAGCTCTACTCAGTTGCTTACCGCCTACTCAGAGGCGATCTGTGCCTGACATATAAAGCCATGTCCAACCCAGAATTAATGGACATGCTCCACCTCAGGAAATCCAAATCCCTTATAGCTACACACTCCAGGGACTTAAACCTCAGCACAGAAATAAATAGGACATGCTGGAGGGACAGATTCATATCCCAGAGGCTCCCCTCATTCTGGAACAAAATCCCAATCCATGTTAGGCAGAGTCCCTCAATGACCCTCTTCAAGAGAAATCTTGATGAGTGGATGGGAGATCGTAGGTTTACCCCTGGGATCTCTTCTGTGTCCCTACTAGACAGAGGCACAGTAAACTAATCTCAAAAGGGATATCTTCTGTGACCTACTATACAGATGCACAGTCAACTAATCTAAAAGGGTGGCGAAAGCCAAACACACTCTGGCTAGGCTTATAAATGCCCTAGGTCAGATAGCCTAGTATCAACCTATGAACCTATGAACAAGCCTAGCCATGTTATACCCATGTTCCCTAATCAACCTTGGTTAGATGCAGAGCTAGTCTATGATCAGAACCCACTGATCCTGTCCATGAGGGACATAGGTGCCACCTGCGGGTGAATTTATGATTTCCCATCCAATTGTCCAGGTTGCGCTTGAATAGGGTCATTGAGGAGCACTGCTTCACGTGAATTGGGAGTTTATTCCAATGGAGCTGCAATCTTTGGGAGATATAGCTG
Source organism: Protopterus annectens (assembly GCF_019279795.1). Lineage (NCBI taxonomy): Eukaryota > Metazoa > Chordata > Ceratodontiformes > Protopteridae > Protopterus > Protopterus annectens. The sequence continues at coordinate 1,352,250,973 of NC_056725.1, forward strand.
TCTCTCCAGAATGTTCTGTTAATGTCATGTGGTAGGCTGAGATCCCTGGAGTGAGAGACTCTTGTCCCATTTGATTTGCGGATGTGCAGCATTTCCATTAGGGCAGAGTCAGAGACTGATCTGTAGCCCAAGCAGAAGTCACTTCTCAGCAGCCTGTAGGGTACAGAGTACAGTGACAGGGCTATCAGTCTTTCCATGTAGGTCATGTTTTGGAGGCCCTGAATTTTCTTGGTGAGAAACCTCTATGGTCTGTCCAGCTGCTGCAGGTGTCTAGTGAGTTACATGCAAAAGGAAGCATTGTACTCTATTAGTGGTCTGATGAGGGTCAAGTACAGAGGAGTTATAACAAGTCTTGGATGTGATGCTCTAACTTATGAGATGCACAGATTAGAAGGCTTTCCTTACCACTGTGGACACATGGTGATTGACATTTAGATTGCTATCAGCTTGTGTTTCTAAGTCTTGCACCACTGAGTTTGAGCTTAAGGGGGTGCTGTCAATACCGTAATTTGCAGGGACTTCCTCTTTGCCAAAGGTGATAATAATGCACTTTTTTATATTTAGTTTTAGTCCATGGCTTTGGCACCAGCCATTTGTCTGTGTTTGCCTCTTTTGTAAAATATTAACATTGTTTGGGGACTAAATGATTGCACCCAGTTTGCAATCATTAATGATCTTGGTAAGCCACAGACCATCTACTTACACCTGGACATCCGAGAAATAAATCCCAAACAGTAAAGGGCCCAGCACAGATTCTTGCTGCATGCCACTGGTAACTGGTCTACTGCTAGAGGTGGAATTCCCAACTCTGTCAGTATGCATTCTGTCGGTGAGCCAGTTGGTTATCCATCTAGTGATGTATGGGTTAATCCCTAGCTGGGAGAGTTTCTCAATGATACCTGAGTGGGGGATTGTGTCAAAAGCCTTGGCTAATTCCAGATAGCATTATGTACTATTTTGCCTTCATCCAAGACATTGGTGACATTCTTGAAGAAGTGCACCAGGGTCATTAAGCATGATCTACCCTTGATAAAGCCAAACTGGGTCAGGGCAACAGTCTGAAGGTCACCTATATCCTTGTTGATAAGTTCTATGATGATTCTTTCCATGCCCTTGCAGATAAGGCTGGTTAGGCTTTTGGGTCTATAATTCCCAGGGTTGGTTGATAGACCCCGTTTGTGCAAGAGGAGTACTGTTGCAGTTCTCTACTCTGCTGGAACAAAGCCAGTGCCCAGGCAGAGGTTAAAGAAAGTTCCAAGTGGTTCCACTAGGTCTTGTTTTAGATTGTTTAGTAAGCAGTCTAGGATGTAATCTGGTCCCATAGAGGCTGTGTTTTTGGCCCTGGAGAGCATGGTTATGACCTGCTCTTTGGAGATACTAGGTAGAGAACTGCTGTCAGGTATGCTTTGGGGTATGGCTGGTGGGGATAGAGGGCGTGAAGTTTGTGCCAAATCTGTCAGCAAGCAGGTTGGCAATTTCCTCAGGTTCATTATGAGAAGTACCATCCGCTATAAGTTCAGCACATAGTTGGGCATTTTCTTATAGATTTTAGACATAGCTAAAGAATGTCTTATGATTATTCTTAGCTTAGGATGCAAATTTAGCTTTGTAACTAACTTTAGAGGACTTTACAAGATATCAGTTCCCTTCCCTAATCTGATCAGTAAAAAAAACAGTTCCCTATACTAATCTGGTATGTCCAAGGGTCAGTTTCAAGGTTACACTCCAGTCCATCTGGTGAATCTGGGAATTTTGAGGCAATGTTACAATTGCCTTATGTACACAGACAACCCTCTCCTCCTTCCAACAAACTCTAATACATGTGAGAGATGCAGTTACACAGCCAAACTGGAGGCAGAGCTCTCTCAACCCAAGACTGGCACAGTCAGTCAGGAGGAAAAGGTAACCACCCACACCACAAATCCAGTCTCACACAGACCTATTGCATCTGCATACCCAACACATAAACACACAAAAACATACTCGGAGGCTCTAAATAAAAATCTGCCTAAACAGCAAAGACCTTCTAAGCAGACATCCAAGCAACAGCCACTCCTCAACAATACCCATGAACCACATATCTCACAAAATCAGTGTGCCTCACAGTCACAGCCCTTAAGGTCAAACAACACACCAAATACACTTGTTATAGGGGACTCTATTGTCCGGCACACTGACAGCCCGCTCACCAGACTGAACAAGGAGAAGGTCACTGTAAGCTGCCTGTCAGGTGCCAGGATCCGCCACATAACGCAAGCACTCAGGTCACTCCAAAGCAAGTACAAGTATGACTCCATCATTGTCCATGCTGGTGTGAATGACCTGAGACATACCTCCCTGGACTACATGAAAAGAGACATAGAGGAGCTCTCTGACCATGTAGCCCAGGCTGGTATGACCCTGACCTTGAGTAGCATCTTGCCCTCACCAAGAATGATGCCACAGTATAAAGACAAAATGATCAGTTTCAACAATTGGCTAAAGTATTGGTGTCATTCAAAGGGGATCCAGTGTCTGTCAGCCTGGGATGACATGCTCGACAAGCCACGTTTCTTCGCTAGCGACGGCTTGCACCTGTCACCCTTAGGCTTTTGTATTCTGGCCAAGGCTCTTGCCACCCCCATAGTGCCTTTTTTAGGCAAGGCTCAAAGGACAAACCCACCTCCATAGACAACCCAAGGATAAAAAAACTAAAGGTAATGCTACTCAATGCCAGAAGTCTAAACCTCAAGATGCACGCACTCAAGGCTCTCCTCAGTATGGAGAAAATCGATGTCTGTGCAGTAACAGAAACTTGGTTCAAGGCTCCTGAGAGCACTCCAGCACTACCAGGTTATAACTCATACCATGCATTTCAGCCCCAAAACTCGGGCCGAAGCACAAAAGGAGGGGGAGTATCTATATTCATCAAAGATACCTACACCTCCAGGTTAGTGGCACTGCACGAAGCATCGGAAACCATCCATGTGCAACTAACAGCGGGCAAAACTGCCTTTCAGTTTGTAGCCTGCTACAGAACACCCTCCCTATTACAGGAACCCCACTTGGCATTCCTGAGAACACTGGAGAATATGAAGGTCTCTCCAAACACTATGTTATTGGGTGACTTCAACTACCCAAACATTGACTGGGAAAACTACTCAAGCCCAAATACCCTCACCCAACGGTTCATTGAATTTATAAACTCTAACACGATGGAACAACTGGTCACCACTCCCACAAGAGGGAACAACATATTGGACCTTGTCATCACCAACATGGGGACTCTTATGTTCCACACCAGAGGTAAACCCCTCATTGGTAAGATCAGACCATAAACAAATTTCCCTGGACATCCATATCCCGTCACCACCCCCAGCCAAGGAAATCACTGTAAAGAATTTCTCAAAAGCCAATTTTGCACTTCTCAAGACTGAGGTGGAATCCTTCAAAGCCCCCGGGCCAGAGGATAGTATAGCTCAATCCGCAGAATACTTTACAAATGTATTCAATGAGCACCTGCAGGAATGCATGGATCGTGCTATCCCAAATAAAACCAAGACTCACTCCTCCAAAAACAGGAGACCGGTCTGGTGGACCCCGGCCATAAATAAGCTATACAACAGAAGGAGGAAGCTACTACATGACAGAGCAAAATCTGAAAAAGGGAAGGCATCTCTGATCAGTATTAGCAAGAAACTTCGATCCCTCATAAAATCATCAAAGGCCAGTTTTGAAAGAAAAATTGCCCTAGACACTAAAGATAATCACAAGGTCTTCTTTAGTTATGTCAGGAATATGGGTGGAAACTCCCAGATATGCTCTGAATTGTAGCATAACGATACAAAATATACCGAACCTACAGACATAGCCAACATCCTGGCAGACAGATTCAGCACAACCCCCCTCCCCCAAAGGAACAAATGCCTATCCAAACTGAATGTAACCTCCCTGACATCACAGATGCACAGGTGAAAGCTGCTCTCTCCAAAGCAAAAAACACAGCATCTATGGGACCAGACAGTGTCCCAGGCTGTGTCTTACACGAGCTCCAAGAAGAACTGAACCCTCACATTAAGTCACTGTTCAAACCTAGCCTTACTACAGGATATGTACCCAAAGAATGGTGTACAGCTACAGTGGTCCCACTCTACAAAAGTGGTGCCACAATGGACCCTGGGAACTATCGCCCCATAAGCCTGACTAGTCTGGTCTGTAAAGCTATGGAGCGTATTATCATGGAACTCATAAACAAAGACATTGGGAGCCTCCAGACACTGGACCCTACCCAATTCAGCTTTGTTAAGGGCAGATCTTGCCTCTTAAACCTAGTTGATTTCTTTGAAACAGTTACCAAAGCCATAGATGAGGGCAAGGTAGTCCACACAGCCTACCTGGACCTCGCAAAAGCCTTCGACACAATACCCCACTCGGGCATCATAAATAAGCTTACCAGCTTAAATATCAACCCCTATATCACAAGATGGGTTGCAAACTGGCTCAGACATAGAACCCACCATGGTCAGAATCATAGGTGCCATGTCCGAATCCAAACCAGTTACAAGTGGCGTCCCATAGGGCTCAGTTCTGGGACCTCTCTTGTTCGGTATATACTTCTCTGAAGTTCAGGCTAACACGGGAGGATTATGGCTGACAAAGTTCGCAGATGACTGCAAACTGGGGGCCATAATCGAATCTCCAGCTGATACAAGCATCCTCCAAAAGGGTCTCACAGAGACGGATGCTTGGTGCCAGAGCCACGGCCTCAAGCTAAATGCTAAAAAGTGCATAGTCATCCCCTTTGGGAAAAACAAGGTGCCCACAAATTACCACATAGGTGCTAATCCATTAAGTATGGAAGAAGTAATTAGAGATTTGGGGACCAACGTAGATAGTAATCTCTCCTTTGATAATCACGTTGCCAAAGTGGTTAGAAAGACCTTCTATATAGCCCACCTTATCATGAAAGGGTTCGCATCTAGATCAAGAGAGGTCATTGTGCCCCTCTACTCGTCACCCATCAGGCCCATAATTGAATACAATGCCCCTTTTGGGATGTACCTTACCCGACACCTGCAGCAAATGGAGAGACCCCAAAAGTACCTCACCAAGAGGATCATCGGCTACAAACAGATGTCCTATGCAGCTCGACTAAAGAAACTCCAGCTCTACTCAGTTGCTTACCGCTTACTCAGAGGCGATCTATGCCTGACATACAAAGCCATGTCAAACCCAGAATTAATGGACATGCTCCACCTCAAAAAATCCAAGTCCCTTAGAGCTACACGCTCCAGGGACTTAAACCTCAGCACAAAAATAAATAGGACATGCTGGAGAGACAGATTTATTTCCCAGAGGCTCCCCTCACTGTGGAATAGAATCCCAATTCATGTTAGACACAGCCCCTCGCTGACCCTCTTCAAGCGAAATCTGGACGCGTGGATGGGAAATCGCAAATTCACCCCTGGGATCTCTTCTGTGTCCCTGCTAGACAGAGGCACAGTAAACTAATCTTAAAAGGGTACCATCTGTGACCTACTTTACAGAGGCACAGTAGGCTAATCAAATAGGGAGGCGGAAGTCAAATACACTCTGGCTAGGCTTATAAATCTGATTTGCTTGTTCAAGCTGTGGACAATATTCTTCTTCTGCTGAGTAACTTCCCTCTTGTTCTCAGACATCAGGTTTTTTCCTTTAATATGTAACCTATTTATACTAGAGGTCCACCAGGGTGGCCTGTTTTTTTAGGAGGACCTAGACTTGATCTGCTCAGGTATAGCTGAGTCAATACAGTTGTTTAGGCAGTTATATGTGGCATTTGTGTACACCTCGGCATAGGAGTCATTATTAGCTGTGTTAGCAGGGGGGGTTGAACCTTTTTATACCATCACCTAGTAGTCTGTAGTTTGCGTTGGAGACATTTTCCCTTTTTTTGCTCCTGTGGGGCTATCAGGTCTGATCATTACTTCAAATGAGAAACATTTATGGTCTGACCTTACCAGGGAGGGCAACACTCAGTGGTTAGTGCAGTGACCCCCCCCCCAAGTTGGTGAGTAATATGTGTAGGATATTTGAGCCCCTTGTGGAGGTGCAGATGAGCTTTTTCTAGTGAATTTGTATTGAAAAGTCTAAGAACCTCAGGGAAAGCATGTTTGTACTCATGTATGTCACCCAATCAGTGGAAGGATAGTTGAAATATTCCATGACCAATGTGTTTGGCTGTATAATGAATGGCTCTAGTAAGCCCAGGTAGGTGGTGTGCTTCTCTTGGCTTATGGTGAGGGACCTGTAGCTAGCAATGATGTGGTAGGCTGCTTTACCTATAGTTATTTGGACCTGGAGTGGCTCATGACAGTCATACTGCTTAACCGGTCTCAAGGCATATCTGGCTTTAATGAAGATGGATGCACCTCTACATTTGGTTCTTTCACACTCACTTTGAGGTTTGAATGTGTGGACGTCATTGCAGCCTTTTACGGTCAGGGTGCTCTCTGCGCCCTTGAGCCATGTCTCAGTGACTCCACAGACATAATTATATTCCAGGGTGAAGAGTGCTTCCAGGGAGGGCAGTTTCCTGTAGTAAATATATCATTCTGTTGTGCCTCTACATTAGTACAGTACATTTAATAAAGCAGTAGAATGTTTTGTTACATTGGTGATACATACATTGTAGAAAAATGCTGCATTTATGTATGCAACTTCTAGCCTTCTGTTAAAGTGCTTTCCATGGCTCAGTTCTTAAAGAATGATAGGGCTGTTCCTTAACAAATTAAAAAGAAGGCATCTTTCACTGTTGCCTAGTAAACTGGCTTGTGGTGCTTATGATTGCACTTCAAATGCCTTGCAATTGTATTGTATTTCACTAAAGATCAAGTGTTGATTAATACAGCTTGTTCTTATTTTTGATAGCATATTAACATGATTCAGTATAACCAGCTTCTTCATTCTGTATTGTTTTGCCTCCCCACAGCGAGTATCACAGAACAATGCCAGTGAATGAATCAAGACCAATTTGTTGTTTTATAGTGCTTTTAAAATGTGCAGAAAACTAGATTTGCAAGTAAGAAGAAATAAAGTGAAATGTTCATCTTGCTAATACTTAACTGTGATTTGTAACAATTAGATATCACTAAATAGCACTTGTCAAAGAATCAAGATGGCAGTGTTTTGCAACAAATCATATCAGCGAATGTGCAAAATAAAAATATTACTTTCCCTTACATTCACCTACAACTTCTCTCTGTTAGGTGCATAGAATAACTCATCATAAAATAAAGACCATGCTGGTCTGTATTGTTTCCCCATGAAACAGTGCTCTAAATTATATTTGCAAACATGTAAAATAAACTGAAATATTCATCCTACTTATATTTGACTATTATGTTGTACTATTCATTATCAGAGATCAGCATTTGTCGAACAGTGAAGACCACATTGCTGAATGCTACTTCCCAATTATCTTTTTTTATAAGCACATTCATGTTATACAGTTAATGCAGACCCTATAGAGAGTTTTACTGCCCCCAATCAAGTGTTACAGAATACTGCTTGTCAGACTTTCAAAACCACATTACTATATGTTTATTTCTTATACCATCTTCCACCATCACCTCTGCCACCCCAGCACCCCATTCCACCTTCATGCAGCATCACCAGTGCAGTGCAGGAAAGCATTCATCCTTAACAAATGCTTGTAACATTGTCTTGGTAAGAAATACATGGTATTGATGTAGATATTATATATCTGTGCTTACCAACTGCTGGGAGAGATATACCATTCTTAGACTGAAAGAAATATAAAGCACCAAAACAGATGAATTGTGTTTTGCTCTAGGAAGATACTTGTCCATCATTATATTCAACATTATCATCCATCTCCATAGCACTCCCATCATCAGCCCACACACATACACCACACCATCTTATACTGCGGTCTCCTCTACACTAGCAATATGGAAGCCTACAAGGATCACCTGAAGTATAGAAACAGAATGCTGAAATTGTTACTTTCTTTTTTCCCACATGAAGAAATATGGCAATGAAGTCATGTAGCTCAACATTGAGACTTCCCTGTTCACGTTATAATTTGATTTTCTATTTCTTCCATGTTAATGAACATTTTGATTTTAAGCATGTATTCCTGATTAAGAAGGATATACATTACTAGCTACAAGCATTTCTCCTCCCAAATTAGCCATAACTTATGTCAAAATGCCTTTTCCACATCAAAGACACTGACACGTCTTGTATACAAGCAGCATCTTCTTCTGACTTGCAGTAACTTTGCTACTTTTTAACACTATGCTTCAGTCCTTCACTTCTATATTTTCTCTTTTTTGGCCCTCTACAGCTTTGCATTTGATACCTTCCAGTCACTACATTCACTGTGTCTCATAGTTTCTTTTTTATGTAATCTCCTCAGGTGCAATCACTGATTCTAAGTTTATCTTGATACATTTAACATTTGTGATAAATACAATTTCTTCTTCTGGTTCATCTGCCCTTCCAGCTTGATTACTATCTGCTATACTGTTACCTAACTGTTTTTCTACAACAATCTTTGAACACATCTTGAGTTCCCATGGTAGTTTACACCTTCACTCTACAAACATTTCCTTATAGCTCTCATGCATTATTTTTTCTTCTTCTTAACTCAAGGCATAAAATACTCTGAACCTGCTATTAACAGTTACACATCAGTCCAGGCGAGAGTCTGTCTAAGCTGCATTAACGACGGATTGTCATTGACATTGGAAGGGGAGGGGGCAGTGACATCCAGCCATCTGCCAGATCCCACAGAGATCTTTCAAGTCCTCTTTTAATATGCTAATCTAAACATGTCAAAACACACCTCCATCAACATTATCATTTTTTATACAATATGCAATATGCAGCCCACACAACTTTACACACTGTAACAGCTAGAAAGCTAAGTAATGTGTTCTTGTTAGATGATATCTGAGGTACACTAGTACATAAAGAACATGGCATTTATGATGTCAATGATGTTGTCACAAAGGGGTGCACTGCACTGTTTGTGTGGCAAAACAGAAGAAAAAATATTCAACATTTCTACTATGAGAATTTTACAGTCAATTTCTTGAACTAAAACAGCATGCACTCTTGTCTGTTGCACTCAGTTAACAGAGCAGCATAAAATGTCTTTTTTTTTTTTTTTTTTTTTTTTACAGAAGAACAAGACATTCTATACCCCCAACACCCCCTGAACATATACTTAATAATTCCACAGTCAATTAGTGTTAGGGAAGGGAGACACACAATAGTCTCAAGCAATCCACTTGTTTCACTCTAACATTATCAAACATTATCAAATGTGATTTCCAAGTTGTTATGCTTCAATAAACCACAGTGTTGCCATCAACACCCTTCTCTTATGCTTTCTGTTTAGTCAAATTTGTTGCTGTGCTTCTTGACTTTCTCTTTTCCAGCTTGTGTGTTTCTCTCTCTCTCTCTCTCTCTCTGTGTACATGACTGATTCAGCTTGTTTTCCCTCACCTTTCCTGTCTTGAAAGACTGTCAGCTTGGCTCTTACCACCTGTGTTTCTAGATAGCTCCTTGTACAGTAGTATCTCCCCTTAGTGCATGCCTTAATACCCATCTCACTTTTGCCCCACTCACCTTTCTTAGAACTGCTTATCACTACAACCTACACACTCCACTAGTGAGCTCCATAGAGCTAACTCCCTATCTGTAATTACACTCTCTTCGTCTTATTTTTCTCCATAAGACTCTGATGAAACGCAAGTTGTCCAAAATGTTTGTTTACTTTTATTGATAAAAAGTAATGAGATTTATACTTACATTACTTCATTGTAACAGCATATGCTGCCATTGCGGTAGTTTGCACTTTTCCAGTAACTGTAGTTAAGACTTTGATTCCAGTGAAAGTCATGATTTCAAGAAGTAAGTTTTAGTTGTTTGGTGCTTCTGTTCAGTCAGCCTTTCCTGAGAAAGTACTCCTACCAGAGTGCGCAGGACCTGTAGGATAGAACCGTACATATTAGTGATTGTTGTGCCTTTCAAAATAGGCACAATCTGGATCAAGTCAAAGTAATAAAGCACTCTGCAAAAAGGAAGCAAAGAAATAAAAAGCTGAGAGAACACAAACAGCAGTGTTTGAGGCAGTGAGATGATATTAGAACAGAGAGATAATGCTAGCATATATTTCAAAATTACATTAATCTAAAAAAGTGCACTTCAGGTAAGACAGTATCATCAAAAATGAGCAGAAGAAAAACACTTAACTGACTATTGTTTATGTTTCTGATAAGTTTATTTTATGTTTGTAGACAGTAACTAGTTGTGGTATCCTGCTGCTGTTCCATTCATTACTTAACATGATCTCCATATTTTTAATTGTTTTATTCCATGCCCTAATGCAACATTTACAGGCATCTGGCAAATGCTGATCAGTAGAAAAACACATGCTACTTTTATTGAAAAACAACATGTATTACCACACATTTACAATCCTCTGGTTCTCACATTAGCTCTGCATTAACTTTAGAGCTGCTGGGTTTTTTTTCTGTCTCTCTCACTCTCTCTCTCTCTTTCCCTCTCTCTCTATATATATATGTATACATAAAAAATAGCTTCTATTATTTGACAATTGCAGCTTATTGTTTCCATCAGGAAGCATCTTGTTTTAGAAAACTCCTTTTGGAAAATAAAGTCAGTTATGGTCAAGTTTAAGAACTGCTTTATTTTCATTTCAGTTGGGAAACTATAACTGCTTATAATTATGAAAATCACAGATCCACTACTCTCTTTGACATTTTTCATTATGGCTTACTTGTGAGCAGCCATTATTTATTATAATTTTCAACCTATATATATATATATATATTATATGCAGAATTAAAACAGACTGAAAGTCAACTATCACTTTCAGAAGAAACAAATGTAGGAACAAAAGCAAGCTATGATGAAGGATTATATGCCGTTGCTTGATATGAGTTAGCTTTTACTGCACCTGCTTAAGCAGATTTGCCACTCAATAGAGTAGCTGCTTGTGTTTTGTTGCTCATCACATGTTAGAGTGATATGATGGTGCTTATATAAGTCATATGGCTTCTGTGATTAGCAGACCTCTAGAAAAACAGAAGCAGAGTACATACTTCATTTTATGTGTTTCTTAGCTGTTAGGTATTACTAGTGTTTGCATGATGATTGTGATATAAGGGAAGTAGTTTAAAATACCAGCAGTAGATATGCTGATGAATGAATTTTGTGACCCAAAGTGCCAAATTCTATAACAACTCATAGTTCATATATGAATACTAGACTGACAGCCATGGGGACCTTTATAATCCAGCCAAGCGTCCCAATTGTGTCCTGCAAGTTTATGTGCCATAGAGGTAATTCTAAGGGATATATGTAAGGTAGGACACGATTTATAGGCTGCCTCTGTCCATTACAAACGTAAGTGCTAGACCCAGGATGTATTTCCAGTTTTCCATCGACTGGTCCAGGTTTCTCTTGAATAGGGTTAGGCAAGAGTTCTGCTTCACATGGATTGGAAGCCATTTCCAGAGAATGGGAATTCTCTGAAAATTATTATTTTCATGTACCTTGACATGCCAAATACTAGAAATATCTAGTATTTTTCTAGAAAAATTGGAAATCAGTGACCTTGCACATAAAAATTACCACAGTATAACTACCAGATTTTCTCAGTACCATCTGCCCATGCCATATGTCAGTAGGCAATAGACTAAGTAAGCAAAGCTCAGTCATGGTCAAATGTGCCCCTAGTCTGGGTAAAGGTCTAGCCCTCCCAGCCATACTAGTATCCCATTACTTGACTAACTTTCTCCATTATAAAACACTGTTCATACCTGCCAGTGTGCATACTATTTTCTTCTTTACTTTTACAATGACAATAGAGATTTGAATTTCATTTAAAATGTTTATTTCACATTTTAAAACAAAGACACTGACAGCTATTTGCTAAATAAAACATTGCCACATTAAAACAGACTTGACATGAGCAACAGTAAACATCTCTTCCCTTGAAACTAATATTAATTGAAAATGCATCTGGAAACCCATTAAACTGCAAGTGAGGTGTTGAGATTCATAGTTA